>NC_052128.1:2361167-2373664 GCF_012273895.1 Zerene cesonia | reverse complement strand
CAGATTCGAAATTCAAATGTAATATTTTTTTATAATTAAGTGTAACAGTATTTATGGCCAGACTAAGTATATGCTTTGGTTCAACGATTAATTCAAACAATTTGTTTTTGTTATTGTAAAGCAAATATGCAGCGGTTTGCATATAAAATTTCATTGTATAATAATATTAAAACCGAGTTTTAAATCAGTTTTAATATTTATTCTGTTTAATATATTAATTGTTCAATAAATTTCCAGCCGCCCACAACGCGTCCACATTCATTGGCGGGCAGTTCACAACTGCGCGTCAGCAGACCAACATCTGTACCTTCACAGCGGCCGGCACCGGGTGATTATTTTCATTGATTTAAATAAATTTATGACGGCTTTGATAAATTTTTTCATGAATTTGATGTTAATTATGATTGTTATAAAATGTATTGAAAAGAGGTTAATAAATGCTACTAACGGTATAAATATAAATTTATATTTATACATTCAATCTCGTATATCAAAATGGCACAATGTTTCAGTCGATTCTTGGTAATATAATAGAAAGAGAAAATAACATATAGAAAAGAGAATCACATGGCATTGGAAATTTAAATTGAATATGAAATCACCATTTTCTGTGCCTTCTATCTCATACGTATTAAGTGTTCTGATACACATAAAACATGATTTAGATCCGTTAAAAACGTAACGTCCGTGTATTTCAGCTGTCTCCCAGCCGGAGCCGGCCCGGCCTCAGACGGGGAACGAACCGCGTGTCTCCGCGTTGCCGAGGCCTTCAAGGTTACCTGCACCTAGGCGAGGTTTAAGGTAAATTTATATATTTTTATATCAAAGGATTTTTTCATTATTTATCTAATCGAAAATCGTTGGACTTACCCAAAGGGTAAAATGGCCAACCTATTATTTAGACTTCGATGTTTGTCTGTCTGTCGCCAGGTAGACAGATGAAAAATTCACAAATGGTGTATTTTTGTTGTCGCTATAACAACAAATATTCGAAATATCAGGGTTAAGCTATGGTTGACATTTGTTTGACTAGTATTGTATAAAAATCAAAAAATACAATATAAAACCACTATACAATATAAATAAATCAGACCGTTAGCCTGGACACGTTCCTGCAAGTGTGAAAATTGTGTGTGTGTGTGTGTGCGTGCGTGCGTGCGTTCATGCGTGCGTTTGTGTGTGCGTTTGTGTGTGTGTGTGTGTGTGTGTGTGTGTGTGTGTGTGTGTGTGTGTGTGTGTGTGTTGAATATATTTAAATATTGTGATTAATTTCCAGGCCGCCGTCAGTATACTCAGTGGCACCGACAGCCGACATGGACCACTATTGACCCAACGTGCCAATAACGAGGGCCAGTCCCCTTCTATTGTATTATTTTTATTCTATAAATTTTAGTATACCCATAACATGACTGATTACGAAACTCTGTGTCTTTTCTAACGTGTTATTTCATATTTCAAGTAGTATTTATAGTTACTAATGCGACGACACGGCGTCATTTTGTCGCGTATCTAACGACCAATGAACGATACGATACGTTTTTTTTTATTAAATTATGCCTGTTATTTAAAAACTTTTGTATAGACTATAGACGATGTTTGTGGCGGTTTGTCATAGATAATCTACATGATTGCGTTCGGAAATTGGAACTATTGTTTATTACTTACGTTTGTATTAACATGATAAATAAGATCCAACTTGCTGCATTGTTTTCTTAATCAATGATATTCCTTTAATTTATTAATCAGTGAAAGAAATAATTTCAACTGTTGCTAACGAGACTAGGATCTTATTCTCTTGTATGCAATTGAACGTAAACATTCAAGATTTTTCTAGAAAAAATTTTGGTATGTATGTATGTCGAGGCATGGAGTTCACTTTTCATCGTTTGAAAAGCAATTGACATTTCCACCTCTAATTATAATGAAAATTCGCTCTCTCAATGAATAATTGACGCTCAAAATTTTCCAAAAAGCTCCACCTACACGATTTGGTACAAATATAAAATAAGATAGTATTCCTATGTTTACAAAATTTAGTTGGTAGTACGGGAATATAAATCGAGGTTAGTTATTTATTTCATTAAAGACATTCGCATTTTTGCTTAAAGATTAACGTTAGGGACTTGTAATTACGCTTTAGATGTAAAATTTATTATATTATACAAATATTTACTAACTTTTTTTAATAAAATGTGGAAAAGAAAACAAAAAATACGCACAAACAACATTATCGGAACGAAGGTGAGATCTCTGTTTAAGGATGTATTTATGTATAGTTAAATTGTTGTATATTATGTATAGTCTGTTGCTATAAATATACTTTTTTAATCTGTATAATGCCTCTTTTTCGACATATCAATCATAAATAACTGTTTAATCTTATCCAAACTATAGTCTGGCTTTTAACTGTAATCGAACACGCAATAGAACTAACTTTTAATATTTATTGTTATTAAAACAATATTAACAATTATTCAAATATTTCATTTTCACTTAAACTGTATGGATGATTTGCTTCATTTACGTCACAAACGCAGTATATTTTGCAAAATTGTTATTTTTCGCTAATTATTCCTTGGATAGAGCCATTGATCATTAGTATTTAATATCTTCTGTATTGTTTAAGATATTAGCATATAAATTGTTTTAGCATTTGAAGCCAGTAAAAGAGATGCAAATAAATTTTATCAATTTTATACATTTATATGGGTGTTTTGATTATTTTTTTATGGAATTTTGATTCAAAATTGATACCACGGTTAACTTTATATTTGAATGTGTTTCGTCCGTAAGTCGCTTTATGTCGTTGAGTTGTGCTGTGCGGTAATTTCGACACGTTGTGCCTTATTTAGGTAGACTAAGGGATTTTGTTTTCATTTTCTAATAAATCTTGTATTTACATTAGCTTTGTTTTATTTTTCGCTCCTTGTTATCGCTTTTTGCAGCTTTCGTGGTTTAATGATTCGTTGTGTTGACGGAACAGGCTTTTTATTACAAAAAATTATGAATTACGGGCGCTACAGCCAGAGGCCCCCAAAAAAAAAATATCATAAAGAATATACTTATTAAACGTGTCTGCACGATGCAGACCTCAGACCTGAGTTCTTTTCCAGCAATATATTGGAAAATTCTAATAATGTTTACTTAATTGCTAACTAAGAAAAGACGCTTCCACATTCCGTTCCCGTGCAAATGGCGTCCTCAGCACTTTAGCATGAAGGCAAAAATTGTAATTCATGAAAAAGCATACTATATTTTGTATATCGTATTAACAAAATATCCAGCAATTAGTTATATAGTTAGCCTATAATCGATAAACAGGCTGAATCGATTTATATCTGAATAGCAGGAACAACATTAAGAAAAGGAGAACTATGCAACTGGTTGAATAAAATAAGGATTTTCATGTTAATTGTGCGCAATTTTTTGTAATTCATAAGTACGAGTAAGATAACTCGCACGTTTATTTAAATTTATCTGCTAAAGTGATTGTTTTTATGAATAAGTTTTTATATTGTAACATCTAAATTCAAGCACTGAAGTGATGGATGTCTTTCCTTCACTATTAAACCACTAAAACGCTTTTAATGACATATGGTTCTAAGAGAGTTTTTGATCTGAGAGATATTTGGTCATATACTATATATATTAACATAAATATGAAATTTTAGCTTACAACTGCTTGTAAACTTACAAGTAGTTACAATGCTAAACTCAGGTCACAAAATTTTATGTTTTATTCTATTACAAACCAGGTCGGATATTAAACGAGTTATTAACGTCAATCTTCCGCCACGGCAATCTGGGAACGTGTCCTTAATCCTGCTGAAGTGTACTTGACTCCTACTTGTGAAAAATGTGTTGAACGTACCCATTCCTTTCCAGTGAATAAACTTATCGATCGCATTAAGGAAATTTTAACATGTTAATATGTGTCCATTTATTTTAATTCATTTTATTTAATTTCAAGTAACACAGTCTTATTTTGTTAGTAACAATTAATTCTTAAAAACTATGTTATGTCTTAAATACATTAATTATGACTACTAGGTATCAGTCACTGCCTCAAAGCTATAATGGAAGCAGAAAGTTTACAGCAGTGGTTGACATACCAGCAGTCGAGCCGGCTCGCTACACAGCGCATGACATCATTGGGGCTGGCCCGCACACGGCGCACCAGGGAAGTGCATCTTTTTCGCATTGTAAATAGATCTTCCGCTTGCTAAATTTCGAAGTGTTAAACTGGACACGGGAATAGTAGAGGAAACAAATAGCAGTTTAGCCAGACACCTGATATTCAAACGCTGAATATCCAACAGAACAAATTACCGTTTTGTGAATCGTAGTACGTAGGGCGACGCTCGAACGATGTGGTAGATTGGGTCCAATTCATATTATTAGTTGAAGTTGCAAACGAAAGCAGTATTTGTCAGGTTCAACACGAAGATAAATATTAGATGGCATGTTATCTGTATTTTTATCTTAGATCGGTCAATGCGAAATGATCGCGGTATGCAGCTAATGCTAAACACTTCCCATACATTTATAAATTTCGCCAAAATCAATCGTTCAACAACTCGCATCAGTGTAGGTATACAGAAAAAATCACTTTTCTGAAGCTGGCTTTTTTTACGAAAAGACCGCTAGGGTACTACTTGCCTCCAAAGGCAGACAAATTTTTATTTATTACCGAAATTTCCCCTTTGTGCAATATTAGTACTATAGTCACAGATAACTTAATATATCCTTATCAGTATTATCTAGTGCCACATTTTTTAAGTCAAAAGATTACATTTCTTATGTGACAAATTCCATAAAAAATTCATTTTGGTCCGTCACGTCCGGATAGGGCAGATAATATCTACAAACATTTTCTTGAAGAATTTTATTGTAGGCACCACTATAACATAATTTTGTTCTAAAATTTATAGCACTGTTCATAGTTTGGTACATAGTTGTAGTGTTTAAACTCGTCATTGGTTGCGCGGCTTACTGCTATTTTTTCATTTTTTTCTGTTGATAGTTAGAATTCACATATTATTTTATCTATGTACCCCATCCTAATTTACTACAGTTATCTTCCTTTATTGTTAACTGCTATTTTTCCTTTATTGTTGCACAACAATTTCAAAATACAGTCGCTTATTAATATCATTATATCGACTTATTGGAATTACACTAAGCTATTCCGTTACTCTACAATGGTATTGACTAATGCAAAATAACGATATAGTAAAAATCTGATTGTATGTCTTATAAAAAAATTATGTTTGTATATATTAATGCGCTAATCTCCTAAGATTGAAACTTCTAGACCGACTTCTAAAATTTTTTCATCGACAGATGATCCCTGAATGACTATGTATATGTTTACCATAGGCGAAGCCAGGGTGAACCACTAGTAAGTAATAAGACAAAACTACATTTGCCGATTAAGTAAGTATATGGCCTTAAATTTAATATATTATTAGAAAAACTTAATTTGCAAAATGCCAATAAACAGCACTTGGAATCTGTTACCGCGTTCTGATAGAGTGTAAAATCAAAGATAAGCGTGGGGTGGTTAATGAGATTATTTGCGAGGGGTTAACGTTGAATATCAGACATTGGCATTTTTTATAGATAGATCTACAATATTCGTTAATGTCCATAACTTTTAACAGTTCAATACAGATGAACAAATACGTAACATATTATTATTTAAGAACAACAAGAGCTTAAATAGTTATTATACTGCAAAAATATCAATATGAAATAATTAAAAAGGCGAATACGAATATAAAAGATGCGATTTATAAAAAAAATGTATTGATAATGGTACGTATTAAAATTAATCAATACTTTATTATTAACCTTTATATAACGGATTACAAGAGGTCATGTACATACATTATCATCATCATCATCAGCCCTTATATGTTCCCACTGCTGGGACACAGGCCTCCTATGAGGGTTCAGGCCAAAATAAGCGTATAAGCGTAGTTACATGCGACCTCAACTTACACACAAGCATTAACATGAAATTTAACAAAAAAAAAACGAAATAATGGACGGGCCATTATAGTGCATGGTTATTAATCGTTAAAAGAAATCAATTTATCATTAGGTTCCTTGTGATTAGTATCGTATCAAATATGTGGCACTTTTTTATCTGCCGTTTACTACATTGGTTCTTTAACTTTAGTCTCCTGAAGCATATAAACATACCGGTGAAGCTAATAAGTGATACTGAGCGCCCGACCGAGTACGGCCCCTCCGGCCCCCTCCATTCCTGCGACAGCCCAAGCCGAGGTACGCGGTCCCCGACAAGGGGGGACGCCCTTGAGCGTGTCGCTACCAGGGTGAACCCTCAGTTCACCCACGCGTCCATGCTAAGATGCAGTAGCCCTTCAGGCTAGCATCGAGAATCACCACAAAAAAAAAAAGTGATTTAATAATGTTGCATAAGAAACCTTCATATGTATGGCTAGATTTGCCCCGCGGTTTCGCCCTCGTCGAAGATGATGTCATATAGCTTTCTTCAATAAATGGATTATTCAACACAATCAACTCTCTATCTAATTTTTCTCTGTACCTCTGGTTGTCTGGAAGAAATCGCTATATAGTGATAAGACCGCCAATTGTTTGTATTGTAATTTTATTAAGTTTTTGTAGTTTTTGTTAAGAGCAATAAAGAATAAATATTATATACTATTTCACGCCGGTCTTCTGTGGGGGTGTGTACTTCCCCGGTGCGAGCTGGCCCCATTCGTGCCGAAGCATGCTCGACTACCACAATAATATTTGAACAATTATGCACATCACACACTCATACTCGTACTCTTGCTCTTAATAATTTATAACGCTTATTATCACACTAATATTATAAATGTGAAATTTTGTATGTTTAGTTGTTTGATCGTCAATCACGCTGAAATTACAGAACGGATTTTGATAAAAGTTAGTGTACAGACAGGGTATGACCTGACTTGGGTGATAGGATACTTTTTTCCCGATTTAATTTTCCTTTGGGATAAGACAGGAATGTTGATATCCACGCGAAGCCAGTACGAGCGCCTAGTAATTTATGTATTAGCTGATAGAGAAGGAAAATAAAGTAATATTGAAGAAAGAAAATACGTTTAAACTCAAACGCCTACTCACAACTAAGTCGGTACAAACAATTTTCACTTTCCCACAAGTAACACATTTTTACAATACTATTGTATTTTCAAATCGATTGTATTTTTTATGCTTGTTACCTCCGAACTTTTCGGTGGGAATTTTTCTGGGTGAACCAATTATAATGATGTTTCTTATTTATTTGAAGAATGCTGTTTTACCTGAACTCCCATTTAAATTTAGGACAGTTTTTTACAATGGCATCCACTAGAAAAACATATAGGTCTTAAATTTTTAACACTCATTATACAATAAAAAAACTATAAGCACTTATAAAATTAAATAAGTATAAAAGTCTTAGTATGAGAGATAGGCTTCAGCTTGAATATTTTTTTTTTTTTGAAAAAAGATCCCAGATTTGTGATAATACATCATCAATATGAATCAATTTCCTTATTAGTTCCATTAAACGTCGTTCACACTGGACTTATACCGACTGTGACTTAACATTTGCCCACACCTTCCTTCATCATAAGAGTAATAATACAATTTACTAATAAAAATAATTCGACAAGATCACAAAATTAATAATTTATAGCAATCGAACGCTTTTTATCAGTGTTTATCACATGTAAACATTTACTTCTATGAAATAATATTGCCATAACATAAAAGACGAACACATTTATAATCTGTATTAGATTGTTCTATGTGTGCGTGCATGTGAAACGAAATCGCACGTTTGCGTCAGTGTGCAACGTCGCGAGTGCTGTCTGCTAAATAGTTTTTGCTTTGTACGTTTTTATTTTTATAAATAACCGATTAAAATGATGTGATAAGTAATATTAATACGCGCAGTGACAAGATTTGTGATATACCTATGAAATAGCAATGAAAATATACAGTGTTTTTGTCTACAACTACTATGTGATTCCGTGCAATAACTCGTCACTTTGGTTGTTTGTCAATGACGTCTGCGTTTAGCGCAACGAAAAGTAGAATTAAAGTTCGATTGTGACAAGTAGTGAAAACATAAGTTAATCATAGTGAGATAACCGATGCTTCTTTATAAAATGGATCAGTGCTTTTTGCTGTGGAACAATCTTAACACAACTGGGGCCATCAGAGGTGGCTCATGAAGAAAGGGTTAGTTTACTTGTTATTTGTTTACATTTCTATATAATAGAAAAACTTGAGTAATCATATTATATATACGTTCTATTCGTCAAGGTATGTACGAACACTATGAGATATAACGCAATGTTTTGCTTGGTTAACTTTTGATTATAGGTTATGATTCTGCCCAAGTTGTTTATGATGTCATAATTCTGAATTTATTTAGTTATATATTATTTCAAAAATTAGAACTACTATTATTTATACATATCCGGATGCCACAGTCGTGATTTGAGGCTAGGATCTATTATTTCTCTTTAATACTTTCTCTTCTTGATTAAGTGAAGGGAGTGACAGTGATAGGTTGATGGTGTTATCAGTGTAAATGAACGAGATAGCAATATAAGTAACTGCTATGTTTTGGATGTCCACATTATGACATTATTACTTTTTTATTAGATAAACTTTATATGATATTTTCAACTGTGTCACTGTAACTTAATTAAAACTTGTGTTGCATAATTTAAACACCTGGCTCGTTTTAATTTCGTAAAATCTAGTAAACATTAGAATAAATAACATTAAGATTGGGAATATAAAAAGTACATATATTTATGCTGTATACGAAATTTTCATTTTAAAATAATCATTTGTTACATGCAAACGCTAGAAGAACATTATCCTTTTTCTGACACAGTTGGGTAAAAATGTAATAATTAAAAGTGTAATTTCCTACTACTTATTTATATTACTTAAATAAATGAATCTTGATATTCTGAATAAATTTCTTCTTTAGTTTACATTCACACATCTACACTAATATTACACTATTATTACAAGCAACACCGGGGCAAACAGCTAATAATTATTAATGTGATACTGAAGACTTTGTTCCTTTGTTAGAATACACTAGTCCTAAAAACTACTGAATCAATTTCAAAAATTCACATACTTTTAAATAGGTACATGATCCACACCTTATTGTTGTCCTTAGTGCCTATGTAATACAGGTAAAACCAGAGCGGACCACTAGTTTACAATGTCACTATAGTATATAATATAGTTATAGTAAAATAGAGGAAGTAGACCCTCTTTGACTTTTGTTAAAGTTTCCCCTGATAATTGAATTCAGTATCTTGTGGTTGCAACACATACAAGCTAACCAATGTACTAAGATAACAATCAATCTCAATTAATAACCAGGTCTAAATCATTGAAATCTGTGTCCTACAGTTTAATAAAATATGTAGTATCTGTTGCACATATCTGACATGTGTAAATAAAATCTTATTGTATGCCAGTATTTATTTTCACTTTCATATGAATATACATAGAACTAACAATACACTGAAGCATATTTTCATTAAAATATATTTACAGTAGGGTACCTTAAAACAGTAATCAATACATGAAGACTATCTCCGCTTTAAGCAATCAATTGACATGTAATTAATATCCAATTGACTGCTAGTCTCATCCGAGCAATGGAATGTCAGCGTTCTGATTGACACTAATTATTGATTTTCATAGTGAGCGTGGGAGACTGCCAAGGGGTTATTATATTATGTCTTAGTTGTGTTGACATCCTTTATTATAAAATTGTATAATTTATATTATTACGGACTGGTCTGTGATGTGAGAACAATGCAATACAATGAACCTATAGTGTAGTAGCAAGTATATTTTCAAGTAGCTTGGAAAGATTTGAAATTTCAACTTTATGAGTTCAGGATCAGTACTTCAATGTATTACTAATATTGATAAACTCTATCCCAGTAAAATATTAAATTTAATAGTAGAAGAAAACTTATTTAGTATTTTTATTTGTTACATTTAAATTAAAACATTCAGTATTTAAACAATCCAAAACATGCACATTAATTATGAAAATTAATATTTTGTTATCTAACTAACAAAAGTATAAGGTAAATTGGCCTTATGATTATTAAATTCAATACCAATTTGTTTTCAAATCATTAATTAATAACATAAGCTATTTGACTTACAAGTACCTGATCAAAACAATTTTTTAATTCCTATGTTAACTATCATAAAACACCTCAAAAGTGATCAATGTTCCTTGTTTCAAAAGTTGTCTTCATGACTGATATTGGTTCATCCTATAAACAAATATTAATCTCAATATGTCCATGTTTAACACTTACTATGTGGCATACTTGAACCCATTTCAGTAGTATTCTGTTTTGACCTGGCATTATGAGACATTAAAAATAAATTAAATTTTTTTAAGTTTAATGTAAGTTCTTTAATTTGGTCTGTAAATCTACTAAAGTACACTCATATAACAATTATTTAATTGTATGTTCTTGAGTGAATTTAGCAACATATTCATTTCAGTAAAATGAAATTAATTGATGCAAAGTTTGATTAAAAAACAATATATTTTATACTAGTTGCGCCCCGCGTAAGTCCTTATTCCGTAGGAATATCGGGATAAAAAGTTGCCTATATGTTATTCCAGTTGTCCAGCTGTCTATGTACCAAATTTCATTGCAATTGGTTCAGTCGGTTTTGCGTGAAAGAGCAACAAACACACACACATCGTTACAAACTTTCGCATTTATAATATTAGTAGGATTCAAGCCTATTTAACAATGAGATAGAGAGATATAATATGATAGATTGTTTCAAGAAAAAATTAAATTATACTTTGATGTACACAAAAATAAGGCCTCCTTTAGATAATAAGAAAGTAAAGTATCATCATTACGAAAAAACTAAAATTATAAAATTCTTTTGACACAAAACATTTTTCAATTTTCACGTAAACATTCTTAATAGTAAGAAAATGAGACATAACTCGTTCAAATTGAGCCCATATTATTATTGATGAGTAAATTGCTATACCCATGCCATCATTGGGTTTTTTAAATCAATGCTCCACAAACTAAGTGGAACAGGTAAAATTACTTCATCTATGGCACTTAACCATGGCGTAATTTTGAGCAATTTTTATCAAATTGATTCATTCAAAATTAATTTTAGTACATTATGTGTGCCGCTGATATTTTTAGATTACTATTAAATGTCTATATCGGTTTATATTTTTAAATGTTGATCATATTCATGCAATTTGTAGGACAATTGTTAGTTGTCTTATTGAAAAGAACTCGCTTCTCACAAAAATTAAGTCATTAGTAATCAATTATTGAAGTTGCAGAGGGATAACCAAACTTACATTTTTTTAACGCTTTAGAGCTAGTTCAGGATTAAAAACCAAAACATTACATAAGTAAGTATATACAATTTTAGAAAATTGAAACATTTGTTTAGAAAATGTAAATGTCTAAATTCGAAACTGGATGTTTTAATGTTACCATACTAAAAAAAAAATATTATTTACCTGAATCTTCTCTCTTTTTATCTCTTATACTCTTTTAATGTTACGAAATTAATATCCAATTATTTAAATGGTGCATTAAGCCTATATAATAGAGTTGATAAAAAAGTGTAAATCTGTTAATATCTTCAAAACATTGTTAAGTTAATATTGAACATAAAAAATTATGTTTAAAATAAAAAACTCAAAGTTTCAATATTGTACACATACATGTATACACTATACTTACAATATATTATTGTCAATTCAAAATACTGTTATCTGTATATAATTTATTTAACTATCACAAAATCTTTTAGCACAATATTTGCTTCTTATCCATGAATACTAACATTATTTTGATTTGATATAATTTATGATTACACAGATAATAGATAATTATATTTATTGCAAGTTAGTGAACAAATTTATGATTTGGTAATTAATTATTGGTTTGATTCAAATTATTGTATAATCTAGTCCTAGACTTCTTTCTTTGGAATATTTTAACGTCATATGTTATTGAACATTTGAAACTAACTCGTTTTAACATCTGTTCTATTGACCATCCAACTGATTTACTGTTTGGATTGAGAGGCAATAAAGATATTTATAATGTGCACTGTTATTATATGCATCTTATTTACAGCTCTATTACTGCAGTGCCATTTAACAGTTAATGCATGCATACATATAAATCGATTACTAAATAAACTCGCTAATCTACATTACGACGGTTATTGGAAGCTAGAGTATTTAATTAATGCTAATTAATGTAAAGCGTACTTCATCACGTGTTCGGTCTCCATAGAATTAATTACAACCATACAGGTGTTGCCAACACGGATATTGTGTTTGCCGAATTATGTACCTAGTCTTGCCATAAATATTGTAATAAAGAAAAAAGAAAATTGTTAACTGCAAATAACATTTATTACTT
>NC_052128.1:2350614-2360167 GCF_012273895.1 Zerene cesonia | reverse complement strand
TACATATAGCACTTAATATCGAATTTAAATATACAATACATTATTCTCACCGTTTAAACCAATAAAATTTACACATTAACCTAAACACATCATTTTTAATAATGTCAATTATTAAAATGATTTATTATGACCAAATATTATTAAAAGCATCTATCAATTAAATATAAAATTTGTAGAAGTAAGTACTTAGTGTTGAGTGATTTGAGTTATGATTTCCCTCGAAATTTATTCATAAACATACGAGAGGACCTCTTCATTAAATAAAATATGCAGATAAAATCGAAATAACTTAATTGATCTCAATTGAATATGATTTTTATGCCGTCTATTAAAACTATTTGAGTTTTAATGCAATGTTACCTCTATCTCTAATTTTATATGCTTCATAATTACTTACAAAATAATACCTGTCACAGTATTATTACAAATTTTTTAAGGTCTCGTACTTTGACAATACCACTACATTCTAGTTAAATTGTCTGCCTATTTTAAGCTTCTCAAATTGGTGGCACCAAAAATAATAACACAGAATAGTATTATTTTATAGTTTAAATTTAAGGTTTATGTTTCATAAGTTCTAAAATTGATAGCATTATATTTGGCGCTACCAATGTTTTTTAATTGGATGTGCCTATGTAGATTATGTGTTTAGAAAACATAAAAGGAATTTTAATAAAATGTATTATAAATAAATAGTCAAATGTTTAAAGCATTAAACGAGCTTTTAGACGTGATATTTGTATTTGTGCACATACAGTCAGTAATAATTCTAAGGCTTAAGTAAGAATTTTGATGAATACTTATCACTACTTAATAATTTTGTTGATCAATTTTGTCAAGAAAATTATTGTCTGCACATAAATATTGCTGCAAGAGTTTAATGATGTTCAATCAGCTGCATTTTATAACACCATCATTTGTGAAGGTAATACTGTTGTATGGTTTCTAAAATAATTAATTTACATTGTAATTATTGTAATAATATGTAAATGGCTTAAATGTTAGATGTGTTTTTTTTAATAATCGAATACGAAATATTTGTGTATTGTGCCTTTATGACAGTAGGTTAAATGTTTGTGCCTTTATTTCCACGTGTATTGTGTATTTTGTACCTGAAGCTTTCTAACCACTTGTCACAATTTTTTAGTATTCAAGTAATGTAAGGGACTTACGTTTAATTTTAATACTCATCCAGAAAACGTATGTTAAACTGAATGTTTTAGATAATCTACAATTACAAAATTGTATTTGAAATCGAATCCACATACAGTGTTATTCTTGTGTTTTTGTTGGACTTTCTTAGATATGATTTGGTATTAATTTTTTTGTAGTAAGAGCATCATGATTTAAGCTACTACCAGACTCTATTACATTGCATTGGTAACAATGATTTGCAGAATTGTTAAGGACACTACTTGTTTTTATGTTCTTACATAGATTTTTATTGCCAATAAAGCAGATTTTTCTTAAACAGGTGAAGTCCAAGACTCAAGTATATTTGACAATTTTTTATAATATAAACTGATCAAGAAAAAAAATAATCACACTTAATTTGCTATTCTTTGTTAGTGTTTGAATTTAAAATATAATACTGCAAATGTTTTTAATCACTACTACTTTTTTGGTCTCCTGTTATTGCCATTTATAATGGTTTGTTTTTTGTTTAAGTGAACTTATTGTGCTGCCAGATACCTAAATAAATAATAAATGTAATACCTGCATTAGGCAAACAAACTTATACCATCTCATATCTAAGAATAGAACCCGTATTATTTAATAAGTATCTATCGAATTACTTCATTTCAAGCTGAATAATTGCACCATTAAAGGTGTGAATTTACTTATACACATTTGTAAGTCATTCAAAGACACTCAAATGAATATTGAACTATGAATATTATTAATGAGTTATTTTTTAACCACTCTTGAGGCTAACTATCTAACTTATAAATAATGGTGTCTTGTTTATAGACATTTACAAATTATGAGTACCCATTGTATTGTTTATATGAAATTATTTTACATATTATATGTATTGTAATTGAGACAAAATGTACCTATAATTTTTTAATATCCAGGATTAAATTATAGTAGTGTATAATTTTATTTATACTTATTTTATGATAAGCATTTGGGTTTATTTTACAAAATTGAGAAATCATGTGTGACGCTACACTGGGTAAAACTGCAAAATTTGTTCTTTAACATATACATATTTGCACAAAGTACTGGTATATAACAGATCAAGATTTGTTTTCAATAAATAAATTGTCTAGATATTTTGTTTTTTATTTGAGAGCACCTTTTGCTATTGCATTTGAAACATAAATTGATAATTTTAAAATATATTCAAGCTTGAATCATTTACATGTTCTTTTCTACATTCAATCAAATCAACCTTTTTACCGAATTGAAAATAAGTACATCCACAATGAACTAGGTACATAAAATTATATTAAAGAACTAAGATAATATTAGATAGTTATGCTGTCAGAATATAAGTAGAAATATAAGTGAAATTTTTAATGAAGTTGTATGGGTATGTTTTGCCATATCTAATGGAAGTATTTTATAGGTTAACCTGAAATAAAAATCTGGATTGGTTTTTACTTTTTATTGGCCTTATTTACAAAACTTATTCTGCCTTAGCAGCTGCGGCTTTGGGTTTCTTGGTCTTAATGGGCCGCTGGGAACGAAGGATCGCTGAGGCACGTCGAAGTGTAGCTTTGCAAAGGTCTTTGCGGTAATTGTTGGCTTTCATCAGTTTCTTTACCTTGTAAAGGGATCTCCTAGCGCCAGCTTTGAATTGGCGCTTTACGAGGTTCTTGGCCGGCTTGTTGGTCGCTCTAGCCTTTTTGTACACGATTGTGAATCCTTTTCTGACGGGGGCGTCATTCTCCACCACGCCGACGGCTTTCTTGTGGATGAGACCGTTGAATCTGAAGGCGTTTAGGTTAGTCACATTGTTGGGTTCCTTACTGAAAGGTTTCTTGATGTTACGCTTTTTCACAAGGAAAGCGTTGTTGTTTCGGATGATCATCCAATTTAAATGCGCCGACATTTTTATAAATTGCACGTAAATTCCACTAACAACGTGCTCACGACGTGTCCGTAGACAAGAGAAAGAATTTTTGACAGTTGGACGCACATGTTGCTATTTGTATTTTGCATGGCGATATCATACCATAGATACCTACCCACATTTTTTAAAGAAAATTAAACCTATTTTATATGAACAAAACCTATTACTTATATTTATGAGAAATTATGATACAAGAATTAAATAAATTTATTGCGATGTTTATTTAAATATGATGAACTCTTCAAAATTATAGTCTATGGAATTCACCGTTGCATAGTAATTTTTTTGGCACTTCGGTAATATGTCAAATTCCAAACTAAACTTGTCTGATTGATTCTGATAATATTACCCATTTTTTCTATATTTATTCATTATTGGTAAAAGTAAATGTAGTTTATGTGGAAATTTCATATGTGATTTGTGTAAAGTGCCAAATTAATGTTTTCACTTTTTTTGGTATTATGAATCAGATTAATCAAAATATAAACAAAGATATGATCGATTTTGATCTGATTGACGTGGAATCGTTGGATTTTTCTGATGAACAGACATGGTAAGTTGTATATTTTTATAAATTTATACCATAATTATTACACTAAGCTCACATTCCAAGTTTTGTACATAACTACTTAACCAGCAAAAAAAAAAAACCTGAGTGACATGTCTACACCTGTTTATATTTTAACGTTTTTTTTCTTATATGATATAGTTTGTAAATAACTGTTGTATTTACCGCAAATCATTTAAATTTTTAAAGTGACACACCTCGAAATACTTTAAGAGTTATTAAACAACCCTTTATCTTGTTTATCTTTTCTACATCCTTATACAACTTTATCAATAAATGTTTTTGATAATACCTAATAGTTTATGAACTTGTAATCCCTCTTATTGGGATAATGTACCTATGCATGGTTTTGTTCATTACCGGAATATAATAAAACAAACAATAGTAATAGTGCAATTTTTTTATTAATAAATTAGATTTTTATTAATTTAACTTTTTATTTTTAGGTTGTGCACATTACCAGATGACTCTGGTCGAAAAGTAGATATAATAGAATTCAAATTATCATGTGATTGGCCAGTCAATGAAGATGAAGAATATCTTAATACAGAGAAAAAGTTATATGCCATATTGGATAATGTGCTCAAGAGTAAGTAAGATTTATTACTAAAAGTATTTTTAATAAACTTGCATTTTGTGTGAACTAGTTTTAGCTCACTGCATCACTTGGATGGTACTCTATATAATTGTAGATTATGCTAATGCAGACTAATCTATATCTGCTGGTGAAATATCACCTAAATCCCAGCAGCCATTTTTGTATGAATGAGTTATAAAATTTATTCCATTTTGAAGTAATCATAGTTGGATAAGGTATTTTGATTTTTACTATTTTTATGATGATTCTGTAAAAAGTACTGTATATTTTATTGCTTAGAGAGATTTAAGTTTTTTATAAAAGTAACATGAAGTTTGAAATAGCTGAAACTTTATGTAAAATTATCATTAAAAAGTAATATTTGTATTACTTTATTAATATGTTATATAAAAATATCTATAATCCTACAAATTTATATCACGTCAGTTTCTTAAAGCTTAAGTTGTTATATTGTTCCATATATCACTCGAAAACTGTTGAGTATTGTACAAGTAATTTGAGATGCTAATGCAATATAACATTACAGTCTAGGTGTATGAATATAATATAGTTACAAATGGGAATCAAATTTCAACATATCATATTGTGTTGAATTGCAACTGAAAGTTATACCTGACAAATAACAATGTTTATCTATCTATATATAAATAATAATTGTTAAATGGTAGTTAAGAGTAAAGCTCGAGAATGGGTTGGCCAATTTGGCAATTTTTTTAAATATTTTTTTAAAACATAAGAAAGGTTCTTAGACATACCAAAAACTTACCTTGGATGCAGCAGGGACACACTAGTATTGAAAGAAAATTCTGCTATAGTAATTATAAATCTCACAGTCAAATAGAAAGAAATGTAATTTTATACTAAAAAAAGTTTTGTATGTGACTTTCTTGCAGTTTCTTGGTGTTTGCAAATTTTTAAAGCTATGTTATAATGCAATAATGTATGCTCAATAGAAATATAGGAATGAATAGATAATATAAATATTTGTATTATACATACAAAGCTTTATCTTTGCAAATATAGTTTTTCGGGAATTTTATTTAAATTATTGGCCAATAATATAAACTTCATCACAAATGATACTAATCAAATGTATGTTGGGGTGTGATATTGGGTTTGCAATAAACGCAATATATTTTTACTTGATATTAATGAGAAAGTGATATTCAGTGTATACTAGTAGAAACAGATTGAACTGCTCCCTAAAAGGTATATTTTATTGCTTTTCCCTTGTTGTTCCACTCTTTTTTAGTCCTTAGGTTTACTCAATAAATAGCACTCAAACATAAAAATAATCTTTCAATTTGAATGTACAGGTACATATTTGTGCAACAAAACATAAAAATTTTATTAATTTAATTTTGATTTTGAGCCTACAATATTCATCCACTACATATTTAACTGATGCATTTACTACATATCTGATGGAATTAGCATAATTTACGTACAATGACTGATAAGAATTGATAAAATATTTACGATGCTTGTTCATACAATGTTATCATATTTATTATCTCATTTTTAATCATCTTAATATCCTTCATTGTTTATTAATCAATATTAATATATATTTGTACTAAATGTTGATTTTAAATTCTAAAATAACCCTATACCAAATAAGGATTGTATGTCATAGTAAAAACTAGCTGTTACCCGCGGCTTCGCACGCGTTAAAATTTGGAGTAGATTAATAGATGTTATACATGTTAAACTTCCTCTTGAATCGCTCTATCTATTAAAAAATCCGTTTAATAGGGACAAAGAAAGCGACTTTGTTTTATACTATGTAGTGATACGTCTTGCTTTTTCGACTTTAATTTTTTTATAACTGCATATTTCTTTCAACTTTATCTATAAAAAAATATCACTTACCTTGTTTAAGCAAAATCAAAAAATGTTACTTGTACATAAAATCTCAGTAAAATTAAGTGTTAATCTAGTCAGTTAAATATAACCCTGAAACTTGTAGGAACAAGATACATATTACTTTTTTTTTTTACTTTGATCTCGTATTATTTTAAACCTGTAAAATAACATTACTTCAAATAAATCTATATTATTTCAATGCCATTGCTATCTTTCAATTGAGCCAATGTGCATTTAATGTACGAAGTAATTTTTTAATACAGTTAGTTACCCACGAAGATGATCACTTATATATATCTTATTCATTTAAAACATTTAATTTCAAAAGGAGATGAACTTTTAGGAACTTGTGTAGGACGTAAGTGATGTTTTATTATTTCGTGACTCACAGAAGGCTGAGTCAGAAGGAGTTTTCTGCTTTTCGATTTCTACGCATCGTAGCCGTGTATTTGTCTAATAACATCCCAGAAATTTCTAGGCCCGTTGTATTAACTATAAAGTTGTAATTAAACTTTTAACATACAGAACCCTCATATCTTTTTGAATCTTATTTCAACACTAATATATCTGTTCATATTTTTGATACTTGCCCTCAAAATAAATACACAGAACACGGAAGAAACTACGGTTCATTAGAGCAATTTTGTGATTATAAGGCTGAAAGGCAAAAAGATGTAGGAAGCTGTGAGGAAATGAACCGGTCGTGCGAGTGTTCTCTCAAGAATATGATTCCTACAAGTATAATTCTTGTATACATCCGGTTTTGTTGCTATTGTTCGATCGCATACCTAGTTTCAAGATGTTTTGCTTCGTACCCATAAAACAATTGTGCACACGACGACCCAGCACGTTTAAACAGTCTGTTGCGCTTTATAAGCATTATTCTTCTTCAGCATTTATGGTCTGTCCCATCCGATCTAAATTCGGGAACAAAATTTTGTAGGATCGTCTATTCTGGTACATGTGACATTATATTGAAGCTAAGTTAGATAGCGCTTTCATATATTCTACGAGTATACTATCTAGCGGATCCTTATAAGGATGTTTAATGATGTTTACTTATCTGGCGAGATATTATGTCTACCCCTTCTTTGTATTAAATGTTATTTATTTAGGGACAGTCTCTTGCTGGACGTGCTTGTTTTATCTCATCCTTACCTACTGTTAAAAACAGTACATCAGCGAAAGGTTAAAAATATCTGCAGTAGATATGTATTAAGAGCGAATCATTTTCCCTCGAACATTAATTTCTGTTTAATGTCGAAGCCACAATCAGAAAAAATTACTGTCTCTAAAATGTTTTGTATGGCAGAGCAATAAAAACTGTCTTTTATTATTTTACATAGTACGACGGAACAGTTCTCTCCGATTATCCACCTAGAGAGTTGAAGACATGTTATTTTAATTTGGCTTCAAGCTTTTATGGCGCGATTTATCTCAAAACAGTTTTTCTCAACAATTCCATTTAGGTAATTAACTGTCATTGTTCTGCACGTAATCCAATTTCTCGCAAAGGCCCACTCCAAATCTCGATTCTCGACCCACTAAATTGTTACGGTACATTGACAATTATTTAGCGGTAAGAGATTGGCATTAGCTTTATCTGCGACCAACGACCTTCGCGCTTGACCGAGTGTGTGATGGTATGGCGTATTGTATACCGTAAACAAATATGAGCGATTGTATTGTATTGTGTTAGAGAAATTCATTATAAGATTTCAAGTGAAATATCTATGGTACAGTATACATTCGCTATTAAGTACATATAAAACTATTCAATATTTTACTTGATAGATAGGTAGGTGGATATAATGAGATTTAAATTATAACGGTATCAATTTATTTGAGAAGTATTGCAACTGTTGATAGAACTGAATACATTTATATTTAAGTATCATCCAATTATTCAAATCTACGAGCGTGGGAACTGTACCGAGTGAAATAACACGATGTTTTTATTATTATTTTACTGAACCACGAATTTCTGTTATGATTGGTAAAAATAAGAATCTTAGCTTTTTAAGGTAGTTTTTGAATGTATATAGCTCGCCTTATTTATATGGTTATCAAGTATCACTTATAAATAACAATTTTACCAAGTTTTAAAAAATAAATCATGATAATCATTCTTCGTTACTATAGACACAGAAGAAAATTTAAAGGATTCCTTTCATACCGTATTAGATTAAATTGGTGCTACTCGAAGCGTTGAATACAAATGCTGGTCACCTACGTATTAGTTGGCCCACGTAGAGTTTAGCATACAATATGACTAATTTCACTTTCTATACATATCGGTTTGCAAGTGGTTTTCGTCACGTCTAGCTATAAGCGTTGTTGTTATGGAAGTGAATTTCTTCTCATACTGTACTGATAGCGTAAACTTAAACTACCTTCCCTGCATATATACTAATACACCTTTTTATTTGTGCAAAATTTCTCAGTGCGTGTTAATTTTTATTAGTAGGTCTATCGTTAATTTGGAATATTGTTTTAGAGAAACAAAAACGGCCAAGGAAGCTTTGTCCTTAGTTATGTTTGTACTAAAATCCAAAAATTTTGTCGTAGTTATACGTATAACTTTTTATGCAGATGTTGTATGCAGATAGAAAACTTATTTTTATAATGTCAATTATTATTCCGCTATATTATATGCGTAGGCACGTGTAATAGATCAACGGACGTGATGCTTGTCAAATCGAACTCTTGATAAGGAGTTCCGATTGCAATTTGTGGTCGATGCAATCTGTTCTACATTTTTTATGGAGTGTACACTTCTATATTTGGATGTCGCCATGTTCTTGTGTGGAATAGGCGCTGCGAAGTTTTAAAATCGAATTTGCTCTTTTTTCTCGGATTGGTTAAGTTGTGTTTATATAGATTAAAGAGTTACGTATATAAATTATGTTGTGAATATATAAGTTGTATCTAGAGCATTTATTTCTTTAACGTTTAAATTCAAATAAATTCTATTATATTAATAAATTTAAATGCTGAATTTAAACTAATGATAACGTTATTTTCTATCATGTAAATAACAATACCGTATTATCTTACTACTACTATTTCTTACTTATTTAATCTTTTAACACGGATCTCTTAAGCACACGCCAGTTAATCAGCGTTCATGTCAATTAAGCTTTATGACTATCACACCGTTTGAATTAACACATCTATAGATCTAAACTTCACACGAAATTATGTTTTATAATGTGGGTTTTAGGTACAATTCTGTGTTTTAATTGCATCCTCGCTAAAGGTTGGTTTAATGGGTGCGTTCACCCTTCGTGCAGTTATCTTCCGCTGCCATCTATATAAATATTTAATTGTCACTTGCAAAAACCTTCGTTGATCAGGTAACTTATATCATAGAAGACAACAAAACTCGGAACAGGATTTCCTGATATACGTTCTTACTGCGAGAATAATTGTTAATAAT
>NC_052128.1:2334245-2349614 GCF_012273895.1 Zerene cesonia | reverse complement strand
AATAAGGGGGCGACATAAGTTTGGACCATTGGCTTTTGGGAAATAAATAATAGGTACTATACTGTACCATATGACAAAATAAGTCACGTGTTGTATCTGGTAGTTATAAAGTATATCTAGAATAAAATCTTTAAACGGGAATTTTTGTTTATCGAAAATCATAATCTATATTCATCATAAATCATAAACACGATCATTTATCACAACGCAATCCGTAAAATTTTATTAAGCAATGAAACACTTAAAATGGCAGTTATTTCTTAAGAGGGATCGATCTGTAATGTTTATACATCGATATAGTTTACAAATCAATATATTATATGCGCAACGTCTCAGCCCCACTATATTTTTAATTAAATACTAAAATGTAATACAATAATGTGTTTGTTAATTTGCGATAATGTTCCTATTATACAAGCTCGACACAAATCTCAGCATAGCAAGTGAGTGCATATCCTTGTATAAGTTAAAATTGTAAACAGGCCCCGAAAAGAGGCGAACGATGATGCATACATGCTATAAATTGCAAAATCAGCCAGAATTGTTTATTTTACGCTAATTTAAAAATAACACTATTAAACTCTATGAATGTGTATCAAAGTTAGTAGAAAGAAATTGCTAGAAATAGACACTAACGTCTTGTGGGATTTAATACTTTTATATACTTAATAAATTTGTAGTATTTTACCCATTACCAATGTAATGGAATATTAAAATAATCCTAATTGGGTTTTGGCATAACCGTAATAGACAAATTTGTTACAGACGTCGATGCGGACGACATCGCAACGCCAGACAGGCACAAATTCGACTCTAGAACCTACGTGAAGCCAAAAAGGCGGCCGCAGCGGCCCAGCATCCAGAGTATCGTAGAAGTGGCATCAAATCCACCCTCGATGTCACCGCACCACTCCCTCAACCAGACCAACAATATCAACCAGACCAATAGCACCAACCAGACCAAATACCTGACGTACAACAAGTACAGCAACCCGCTGGGTCCGATCAGCCCCATGCTGAGGCTGAAGACGTTCAACGTTGACGTGAACACCGACAACAGTCACGTGGTTAAGGAGTTTGCTATGAAACGGCGGAGTCAAGCGCCCGACGACGATCCGCAGGTGAGATGACATTTGCTGGTTTGAATCGTCATTTTACATTGCTTGATATTAAGTGACATTTCATCCCTTGAAATTATTTGTCATGAGGTATCTTATGGAGTTAAAGCTCAGACTTCCTGAAAGTTTAGTTAGAGGCAAGAGATCAATGATGGATGCACTTTAAAAAAAGTATACCCAAGATTCGTTTGTTAGATCTAAACAGACCATTTCGGCACATTATTTAAAATTTTCGACCTCGATCCACCTCAGAGATTCATTGGATGTGTAAAACAAGCTTGGTACTAAATAAAGAATGATCGGTTTTTGTAGTCAATACGATTGATTAATGAATCCACTTATTTGCTGAGTTTGATTTATTCATAACTTTCCTTTAATGAAAACAGTTCATTTGCATATAATATCGCGATCGGTGCTATTATGGTTGAATTAATGAAAATCATTATACACACAATCCATACTTATCAATATTTAACCGACTAGACTGTCTCATATATAAAGTTATCACCCCTGAGGATAAGATTCTCAGTTTGATAGACTATTTTATCAACGATCTCAATAATACGTAGTTTCAATAAAAAGCGTCTGGGAGGTGAATAGGAGGATTTTTAAACTATTTTACTAATATTGTATAACCGAAAGTTTATAAGGATGTATGGATGTTTGTATGTATGTGTTTTCGTGCAAAACAAAAGGACACGAACGTTACACAGGTTAGATAAGTTTGCCAAATGTTGTCGAACTCTGTTATGCTGTTGCGTTTATTTCTTTCCGAACCAACCATTCAACTGAGCCTCAAAAGCAAATCTATTAATATCTCGACCACAAGAAGCTAAATACCTCTAATTACTCCGATGACATAAACTCATCATATGGTTTCTTAAGTCCTCTCGTGTAAATGTCACGCACGATTAGCCCGCGTCTATAGGTTACCGTTACACTCCGCTTGGCAGTCTTTTTATAGCTGGCTCCTTTGGGCGTGGGCGGTGATTACGGCTGTCATAGACAATGTAAGATACGAACGATTGAATGTTTACAATTTGCCTAGACTGAAAGTACTTAATGTGGTATACGAGTACATGGGATTGAGAATATGAAGAGATAAACTGCATATTAGAATAAGCTGGATAGTTTGATAGCTGGATATTATTATTTATTTGTTTTGAGATCTATTGTTTCCTTATCACGTAGATTTATAATAACATACCCGTAGATTATGTTGATGTGTGTATGTAGGCAATGATTATATAAAAAGTTGTTGTATTTGAGTAGCTGCGTAAAGTGATCGAGAAGAAGCTCATATTACGGATTAAGCCGCTTTGTAAGGATTTTATTCATTCAGTTCCAAAAATATTGAAATTAAGGGTCACAATTGAAAAGAATGACATCTGACTCTGTTGCAGTGTCGTTTTAAAGCCTTGTTTTCTAAGGAGTACTTTTTATATAAATTCTGGGTTCAAATACTTAGTTCAAATTATTGTGCATACTAATCAACGACTAGTCTTAAAATTCCTTCCCATTTTAAAGTAAAATTTGGACACCTTGTAAATAACACTACCGTAATTTGAGAAAGGTGAAAACCTTTAATGTTTCTAATGAGTAATTTGATGCTTACTACATCACCCCGTTTGCCAATTGCCAAAAAAACAGGTAATTGTTAAATTAGAATTGAATAAACTTTTGCCATGGCTTCGTCTGTATTGGTTCGGAAGAAAATCTCTATATTATTATAGCATATTAGCTGCGCCCCGCGGTTTCACTCGCGCAAGAATTCCGTAGGAATATCGGGATAAAAAGTTGCCTACATGTTATGCCAGTTGTCCAGCTATCTACTTACACACACACACACAGATCCTAACAAACTTTCGCATTTATATTACTAGCTGCGCCCTGCGGTGGGTGAAAACCCGCGTAAGTCCGTATTCCGTAGGAATATCGGGATAAAAAGTTGCCTCTATGTTATACCAGTTGTTCAGCTATCTACGTACCAAATTTCATTGCAATCGGTTCAGTAGTTTTTGCGTGAAAGAGCAATAAACACACACATCCTTACAAACTTTCGCATTTATAATATTAGTAGGATTAGTAGGATAGGATAGAATTTGACAAGGTAATTTTTCTGTGTTACTAACTTTAAATAACTTGAAACTACAATCTTTTAAATGAAGCTCAAATGTATTCGTTAACATTTAAAATATGACATATTCAAGCAGTGAAATAATTTATTGCCACATGTTCATTAAATCGCTATTCATTATACATGTTGTATATTACAAAATTCGCACAAAATATAGGCTGCATAATTGAAATTTTATTGTTCAAATAGTTATAATCAGTAAATCGTTATAGGTGTGTAACCTCAATATCTCACATTGATTTCGTACCAGCTTTTCGCCCGCGTTTTCAAATGAAAAAACAGACGGTCCTTAATTTTTTCCGCATTGTTCCCGTTCTTGTGTGATTTCCGGCATGAAAACTGTCCTATTTCCTTTCTTGGGTCTCAAACTATCGCTATATTTTATCAAAATGGTTAAGTGGTTTAAGTGAAGTGAAAAACAGCAGACAAACACAGTCACTTTCGCACTTATAATATAAGTTGAGTCGGGCTTTCATTAGCAAACTCTAAATATATGTATTTTGAATCGAATTTTCCCAAAAAATTTAATAGGACATAAGCGGTAACCACTAAGTTGTAGTGTAGTGTGATATTGTGGTGATCTCAACGCCATATTTGTTTAATTTTAGCCATTTACATTTATATTTGGCGCTCACTAATCTATTTGGTTGCGTAAATTTGCGATATCTATTCAGGCTATTTATAACATCTAGGAAACTGCAGGTGGGTGCACTGTACCTAGATTCAGGTTCGGCTGATGATATATAAACTGTTTTAAGTTTTTCTATTAATACGCATATACTACTAAGGTTAACATATTTTCGTACTAGCTTTCCTCATACGGCTTCGGCCGAGTAATCTAAAGAATTTTTAATAGGAAAAATTTTAATTAGTGAGATGTAAAAGGTAAAAAGATGCATATGCTACTCTCTAGCCTAACTATCTCCAGACATAAATTATGTCATGAACTCGCTTCATTGCGACGTGTAAGACAAACAAACACATTTACAATATTAGTAAGGATTCTGAACTAACTTATTCGTGTTTAAAGTCAATTTAAAAGATTCCAGTTATTATAACGTTTCGTGTAATGTTTTTCTTATTTTGTCTGAAGCTTGCTTGACCTTTCATCATGACACACTTTTGCAAGTGCACTCGTGAGATTCAGAGCAATTATTTTTTCTATTTGCTTTAGGAAACTCACTAAATTTTTCAGCTGATTCGCATACGGTACAAGTGTAATATTTTATATAGTACGAGCATTCCGCCCGCGCTTTGCTAGCAAGGTCAAAGCATCTATATTTCCAGGAACAAAAGTAATACCATAAAATCGCTCCATTGTGACGTGACGTATAATCTATCTCTGTAACAAATTTCATCGATCTTGCGTGAAAGAGTAACAAACGTCCAAAATTTTCTTTTATAATATTAGTAGAATTAATATTAATAAATATTATAAATCATCACGTCATTCATAATTTTCATTATTATTTATATCGCTTCTATTATTACTTATAACCACTGTAATATAATTTACACAGCCCTGAGCTGTGAATGCTTAAGACCGTTTTGGATTCCCAACTAACGAGTCAATATATTGTTTGCGTCACCTCACGTAACACGGTAAAATTATCTCGTGATTAGCTATGTTAATTTGCCTCCGCTGCAACTGTACTATGAAATGCGTATATATGACGTGCGTAGCTTATTCGCCGTAAAAGTGGAGTATGATGCGATTATTCGATTATCAATATGTGATAAAGTTTAAAATGGGGTAATACATATTTAATGTGTGTGATACATCGATAAACATAGGTTATGTGTTCACCTACTGATGATTTTTGCAATCATTCGTTATTATTACAAGGATGTGATTGATAAAGCATTTATATTTGATACATACTTTAATATAATTATAAAATTAATAAGGGTTTGTATAAACGTTTTGCGAAGATTTTATTAATTACACACATATTACAATTAATATAAAATATTTAAAACTGAAAATAAAACACAATGACCTGCGTCTTTCATCAACCATTTTTCTTGATTAATAAAACGTCTAAAAATAATAATAATCAATCAATGAATGGAATAGAATTCGTTGAACAGTTTACAATTTAGTTACATAAAAGACGAAACGCATATCTCGTGACTGAAATTAACTTTCGTTTTCAATACATTCGCAGATGGTTATCATGTTGCATTGAAAATAAATTGCTAGAGCTATAATTGAGACTAAAAAACATTGAATATAAATTTGTTGCATACCGGAAGAGACGCTATTGTGATTTTTAAATAAATTTCTACGCCGGACCTGATATAAGTCTATAATTATTTATATACAGCTATATATACAGCTGTATAATTATTTACGATACTAAGTAAATACGATAATACTGTTTGTGTGTTGTTGTTATGATCGCATATTATTATCGGAAATCGAACATCATTTACGCCTCTATTGAATTCAAAATGATATTACAGTATAAAAAGTTTCCTTTTTAAAAGACACACGTATGTGAAATATTACATGTATTTTAAATATCATTGCGTATATGTTGTGTTCTACTTATGACTTTTTGTAAGGACAAAGTAACAGACCGAGAATTCTCATCCAGAGATCGCTTACATGTTCTTTTGTTTGTGTACCTGGCGGATTTATTATAATAAAATAGGTCAAGTACGAGTCGCCCTTGCAAATCTAAAGAGTAACTGCAAAAAATTGAAAATATTCACCCATTCAATATATGACCTGAGCAAGCGGTGCTTAACCTTATTAATATTTTTTTGTAATAGCGAGCGGTAACAGGAATCATGTCTGAAAAATATCTCAGAAAATTTCATATGCCTATCATGAGATATAGCCTGGTGGTCTTCTAGAAGGACGTTTAAATTAATTACAATGTGAACATACTACTCTATATATTTTGGTTTAATTCATATGTTTTTCTGTTCGTCTTTCAGCTGGAAGACGAGCTAGATATGCAATCAGATGCAGAACGGCTGACGTCAGACCAGTCACGCTTCAAACCCATCAAGGTGGACTTCACGCAACCTATGAATAACTTTAATACATTCAATAAGTGAGTTTTTTTTTTACGTTTTCCTCTCGGTTCTAAGTAAATTGATAGCAATTTATACAGGGTGTGGTTTGTTAATACATCCTTTGAAACGGTGCGGTAGAAATAAATCTTGCAATGAAATAGAAAACTTTAACAGACTCTAGCATAATTAACAAACAAAAAAAGTATAACAAACCGATATTACATACAATTTACCGAAGTTAATAAAACTTGAGATGTATACATTTTAATATTTGTTCTGATTATTTATTAATTTATTTCATTAATTATGAATATAAAGAAATTCTTTAAAATCAGTAAATTCACAACATCATTCTCTATTAATCCGTAAGGAGGTCACCAAATACAAGAAATTTAATTACTTGCATATACATGATTATTAAACAGATTTCTAAGAATTTGCTGAATTTATTTATGTGTTATCAAGTTAAACACAGTATTCTTGTCAGAGGACTTCAAATAAAGGGTGGATCTCTATTCGACGGTGTTTTGTTGTGTTTTTTGAACTATCGAGTGGGAGAGCTGATTTTGATGATCTTTTTTTTTATTTGAGAGCTTAAAAGCCTTCCGTGTGGTCCTGTTTAAATTTCGTCTAGTTTCGACAATTTGAAGATGGTTTAGATTTTGTAAAAAATAATTTTCTCATTCTAATATCAAAAGTGAAATTCTAAACATGTAAGTCAAAACTGTATGTTATTCTGGTACAAGTGGACTTTCTAAATAAATTGAAAGTCAGATTAAAAATGGTAATCGTTGGGAGACTTTCTGTCTATTACTCAGGATGACTAAGCATGATAAAAAAAATCGATAATGTGTCTGTCTGTAATTATTGCCATATCTTTATACAATAAAGCTAAAAGCTATAAAAAGCAAAGACGCATTCGAATTTAGAATAATACCATTTAAATTTATACATTTGGAAAAATTTGTTATGTAAAATTTTGTAGAATAGTTCTGAAATACGATTTAAACATGCAAGTGCATATAAATATAAATTTGTTATTTTTTCTTTTATCTTATTCAAGGGGTCTAACAAATATGATGAATGAAAGGGGAAGTTTAAATATGTACCAAAGTGGCGAATCACTTATGCGCATGTCTCCACCGAGCCTCGTGTCTTCGCTGGTCATGGAAAATTCTGGCAATTTCAACATGGAATCTTTGGAAGGCAAGAAATCTTTACCGCCTCAAAAAGATTTGGGTATGAATGCACCACAATATTCAATAATATGTATATTTTTTCTGTGTGTTTGTATTAATGTTATCTTTAAATAATTTCAGGTGTACCAATGTCAGGTCGCAATAGTATAGATCCGATGATGACAAGCATGACCCTAAGTATTCTAGACGAGAAAGACATGAGCACCAGCTTCCTCTCACAGACCACATACCCGGATAACGATAGCTTAATAGACTCATTACCGCCCAGTTTAGTCAGCTCAGTCAATTCATCCTACATTATATCAAATTCCTCACGAGCAAAAGCGGATCCGGAACCGAATATCTTCAGTTCAGCGACTTTCACGAATTTGGAGCAATCCGAGAGATTGCTGACCGCACGCCCGAGATGCCAGTTATACAATAGTTTCAAACGTGACTCGATCAGAAACTCGGAGAGCTACACGAAAGCTAGGGAGGAAGCGTGCCAAATAGACACCGGGAAAGTCCTAAACGAGAACTGTGATAACGTCACGCTCCAAACCAAAGATTCGCCGAAACGGCAGAACGGCGAAATGAGCGAGACCATAACTCTGCACTATTCAAACAACAAATTCCGAAGGGACATCGACGCCGAGAAGGAGAACATGAATTCCACCTTCGAGAAGGACGATGCGTTCTTCAACGAAATGGACGTGCAGAGACCGGTCGAGCAGGGTAAGAACAGCATGAACGTGACGCTCGATAAACAGGAGCTGAACGAGATAATCCAAGCGCGTCAGAAGCTCTCGTTGGCCAGGAAGGCGTTGCCGACGGAACCGGACAAACCTTTGCCGAATCAAGTGGACGCGTCGCCGATAAAAACCATCCAACTACCGAACCAAACTATAACAGTGCCAAGACAAAGTATGGAGAATGCGTCAGAATTATTGTCGAGGCGAAAAGCGTTGAATAGAGATGAGCCACCGCCCAGAGAGACGCCGAAACGGAATGCGACGTTCAAAAAGGCTTCGCCCAAGATGAATCCGAATGCAATGGACGCTACGGTGGTGTATGTGAAGTCGAATGAAACTAACATTATCGATATTAACTCAGCCACTATGAACCTGATTGATAATGAGGATAGAACGCTACAGCAAGAGGTCAGTGATAACCAAGATTTTTGGTCGGTTTCACAATTTTTTATAGTTATTTTTAGCTGGGTAGTTAAAATGGCAAATTATGTATGAAAATGTGGCTTTTACAAGCTATTAGGGACATTTATACCAAGCAGTGAAATCGGTCATTTATTTTGCTAGCTTTTACAATAAATAATACATATTAGATTAGCAAAAGCTTATAAGATAATTATGCAATAAATTAATGTCCATTCTCTATATATAGAATAAGTTGGAATTGCAAATTCAAACAACAATCACAAAACATATTCTATGCATATAGGAGTGGGACTTGGAGCAGCGTGCGATGGTGGGATCCAGCGAGAGCACAGACACTGGAACCTTCAGCTCCAGCAGCCCTCCGGACCTTATCGACCATCCACGTAAGTTTCACATGATTATATATAGATTATAGATAACCAGACTGGGCAGTTCATATTTGTTTCGCCATTTTTGTGTCGTAAGTACTTCCAGTCTTAATTTCTGTACATTTAAAATTGCCACTCTCTATTATCCTACGATTAAAATTGCTTATGTATATCTTCACGATCTTCTCGACTTGTCTTTATGCTTAATTTGATAAAAATCAATAATTCTCACACGACTTGAGATATTTTATCAACTTGATTTCGAAATGTCGAGGGTACTAGATCAAACGAGGTCCAAACTGAACAAGTGCGTGGATGAATATTGAAAATAATATATTGATCGTATATATTTTTGTACTTTCAGGGTTATCGGTAGCCTCCACACCGCTGATGAGTATACGGAAGGGATCCAAGAATGAGCTGATGAACCTGCACAGCACGATATCGCCCATTTACGATGTGATCGATGACAAATCTTATACAATGACCAAAGCGCCCAGTACTAACAGTATGTGTATACAATAGCTTCTCTTTACTTATATCAATAGTTGAATGTGTACAAAATTATTATTAATTTTTAAAAATTCATACTTTATTAATCAATGCACACATAGGAAAAACAAACACACACACACACACAAATTTTCGTATAAGTTGGCGGCCTTATTGCTTTGAAGCGATTTCTTCCAGGCTAGTTATGGATTATGGCTAGCGCTGCTTAATGTTGGTAGAAAATAAATTTAGTTTTAATTTTTTCAAATCGCATTACTAAAATATTGGCAATGTATGTAAACTGTGTAGTCTCACATACATTAATCCTGTTTTTACACGAGGCATTTGACATAGTAATTAATGTTTTGGGTTCAAAGCTTATTTCTACTTATTTACTTATATATATCCGACAAATTGACTTAAACTTTTTCATAACCACAGATATGGAAAGAACATACGACATGAACACAACGGTAATAAACAGCGCTACGTTAGTGAAGAAATCATCGGCGAAACGAGACATATTGGCTCCGAAAAGCAGCCCGGATAAGAAGATACCCAGTCCAGTGCATGTTAGGTCACCGCCGGGGAAGGTTGCTCCTAATTATGCTATGCCAGGTATTTCCTAGAATGTTGTGACCTGAATTTCCTTACAATAAGTTAAAAAATATGAAAGGCTTTCTCAAAGATTATCAAAATAGTGTACATGAAAAATATAAATGTGTTTCTTAAATGTCTAGTTAAAATACATTTTAAAATGTGTTAGGATGATCTATCAAAATATATAAAGAATTTCTTTAATTAATTTTTAATTATGACATTAAATTAGGATTTGTGACTGAAAAGGTTTTATAAGCGTGTATTTATTGTGTATAGTTATAGTGTATAGGTATTAGGATTTTAGGATTAAGTACATATCCAAAGGAATAATTTTTGAAATCGGTTCATTATTTCCAGAGATTTCCGTCAAATTAAACAAACTCAATAGTTTTATATTATTAAGTGTCGATATATTAAATTTCAGCCACATCAACGACGATAATGCCGCCACCGTCCACTGTTCCTAAGAAAACGAATCTACCCACCTCCAAGTTGAGACAATATAGTTCACACAAAGAACTCAACAGAATACCCGGTAAGTTCGGTTTCATCATCATCATCATCATCACTATACACATCACTTACTCTTATAATTTAGGGATATGAAAAATAGATGTCGGCCGATTCTCAGAACTACCCGATATGCACACACGATAACGATCGTTTTGGAGGAGTATAGTAACTAACATTGTGACATGAGAATTCTATGTTATATAGAAATTCCCTTAGGCTTTTTTTATTAGCTTTATATATGTTATTGTATAAGTCAGGAACTGTTTTAATATGCCAGAGAGGTAATGTTTCTATTTACAAGCTGGAGCCCGCGGCCTCCCATTTAAACAGAGCACATACGGTAATCTGGAATATGTTTATCTGCATAAAACTCATACAGACCCATCAAATACTGTTTTACGTGATAGAGTAAAAAACATCTATTCATCCTATCGGACTTTCGGATTATCACTTACATTTACTTAGTAGATTATTAGTACAAGTATTCATGGATTTTTTATTGTTTTAAATTTATCATTTCATATAAAATAAAATTTTTGCGTCTTCATACATAATACATACGGGTATTTATTTGTGCACTTTTATACATTTTTTAAGACTTACGCTAACATTATATATACTTTTTTTAGGAAATATACCGCAATCTCGCGCGCTCGGCCGCACGATGGTGCGCCGCGGCGTGTACGCGTCCAACCCTGCGCTGAGTCCCACGGCCGCTGCGCCTGCGCCGACGCGACGGGAATCCGTTGTCTTACCGCCCACACAGGTGATCATTTATATAAAAGACTGTTTTTTCTATTCTTAAAATAAAAAAAAATCTTATTTATAAGACATTTCAATGCTATAAAAGAAAAAAATTAAATGATAGACCAATTATGATATACAAGTGGTCTGTCTGATGATGGGCTATGTAACGATGAAATAAATTTTCAAATCGGACCAGAACTTCCTGAAATAAGTGCGTTCAACTAAACAAAAAACTTCTTCAGCTTTATAATATAGGCATTTTTTTTTTGTTATCGTCAACCATAATAGAGGTCCGGCTCGTTCGGTCCAACGGCCGCTGCGCTTGCGTCGATACTACTATAGTCTGTCTGTTTTCCGTCCACACAAATGATAAGCTCCATAGTGCTGTAAACTTTCAATTACAGCACTATGGAGCTTTTTTCTTGCCCACGTCACTACTACGTAGAGATAAAACGAAATCATTATGGTATAATTTGTTTTGTATTGGAATATCAGAGCGAGCACGGCGAGGTGCACGTGGACAAGCTGTCGCGGGGCGCGCTCACCGCGCCGCCCGCGCTCGTGCGGCAGGCCACCGAGACGCTGCGCCGGGAGCGCCCGCACGCGCACATCGTGCCGCCCAAGGACGTGAGTACACGCGCACAAGCACACACACACACACACACGCGCATAACACACACACACACACGCACACGCGCATAACACACACACACACACGCACGCACACACACACGCTCGCGCTCGCGCGCGCGCACACTTATTGACGGACAGACACGCACGCACACACACCTAAGCGCGCACGCACTCACATGCTCCTACACATACGCGCGTATAAGCACAGTAATACGAGCACATACACACAAAGTAATACGAGTAGAGGCACACACACACTCACACACGAGCACACAAGCATATAATACTATCCGTATTTCTTCTTAACACACTATCAAATAAAAATACTAATAATTTCTCATTAGAACTTTTGAAAATCTTAAAACAATACTTATTTATACCAAAAAAAATTACCGCTAATTCTACCGCGTTAAATATTACATAAATGGTCACATAGGAGGTGGTTACATAGGAGGCACCAGCTTTCAAATATAAAAAAAAAAAACAAAATCCGTTCACTCTATAAACACTTACGAGGTAACTTACACAAAAAATCCGTCCTTCTTGAAATCCGTTAAAAACGACAAGTTATACACATTACAATATTTATAACGACGTTACATGTCTCACGACTTGTATATTATGATAATGTCTTTTTGTCTTAATAGTGATTTTTTATTCTAAAAAAAATTTATGTTGTAATACGAGTCCTATAATACTTGCATGCATACATCAGTTCATTTTAGTATAATGATAGTTTGGTGGCGGGAAAAATTTTGAAATTATTTTTTTGTTTAGTCATGGGCTTATTGGTATATTCTATGTTTTAATTCATTCTGTGTCTAATTATTGTCTGTGTGATTAATTAATTTGTATCATTCATTCAGCGACTGTCATTTTGGGAGTATCGATGGATAGTTGGAAATATGAGTCGGATTTTGTTTCAATCAATTAATGCCGCAAAAAATTATGAAATTTTTATCAAAATATGGAAATACCGTAGTTCTGAATGGAGATTCAATAGTGATTTGTTCTGATTCGTAGTATTTTATTTCTTTATATGATATTGTATATTTCCTATATATAATATCATATAAAGAATGGATACAATAATATTTATATTTTTGTACTTTAAAATGACAAAAGTAGCTACCGTATCTACGTACGGTTAATTAATGGGAGAAAGAGACAGGTGATAGATGCACACCCGTCATTAGACAGAGAAGAGTATAGATCAATTGATGTCGCACTTAATCTTCTCTTTCACTCCCACGTATAGGACAATTACACCTTTCTCGCTCCGTGTGAGTGTTGTTGCGTGTGAAATAATATAATTGGCTAAATAGATTTGTTTCAATAAAAAATTCAATAATTTTTTATAACATGACAAGATTTTTCTGTCTAACAATTACCGCGTAATTTCTATACCACCTGAAAATATAGGAAGGCATTTTTGCCAAGAAAAGCTTAAAAAATACACCTTCTAGCGTATCTTACCCGACGAGAACCTACAAATTGAATGCGAATCGGGCAACTACCTGTATTTTGTGTTCTTGAGCGTGTGCAACGTAACTGTAAAAACCTTCGTTTATATTTTCACCTATCCATCGCTACACTCTGTGTTTCGAATATATGTGTGTCAATTGAACATTAATTTCAAGTAATAATTACGGTCTATATAAGGAAACACTATTATTCACCCAATAATATTTATTTCAGTTAATACGCAATTTCGCGTTATCCTTTGCGAAAATAATGCAACGAGAAATAGTGTATGATTGGACCTGTGAGTTCAATCTATACCTATTCTAAAACTTAGCAATTGGTTTCAGTAGTTTTGAACTTATAACATCACATTTTAATTTGAAATTAAATGTGACATAAATATATATTGTTTAATTTAAATACTGTATTAGAATAAAGCTTTGAGAAAGCTAAGATCGTTATTATTAACGTGCGCACACACCTATTCGTAACACGTACATTAACGTGCTAACATGTGTGTGTGAAGTTGCGCCTGTGTGCGGGCGGCGCGGGAGTCGTCATGCGGAACCAGTATGCGATCGTAAGTTATATATTATGTTTAATATAATTATATTATGTATATGTAGTTTAGAGTGGAGATGAGCATTGAGAAAGCGAGTTTTCGTGTAATTTAAATTTATTTTATATTAGTGGTTTCTCCCCCCTGCTCTCGTGGTACATATGTATATAGCATGTAGCACTCAGAGATCACGTACATATTAAACTGAAGAAATTTTTGAAAACGGTACAACAGTTCTTGAGATTAGCGCGTTCAAATAAACAGACTTATCAGTTTAACATTTCTACATATCCAATTTAAAACAAAACTTTATTTCAATGTTAGATCAAACCTTCTTTCATGTAATAATGTCGCTCATGCTTGCTTAAATCATTCATTTTAAATAGAAATCATGGGCTTTATTTTTTGTCCGAAAAGACATTTCTTATGCTTATCATTATGATATAAATAATTGTGTTCGTTATTAGTTCACTATCAAGGGAATTATATATGTGGTAGATAAATACGTAGTTTAATGTTTCGTTATTCCTCTTACCTATTTAAAGAAAACTAACATGAATATTATTAATATCATGTCTATACTTGCTTTAGTTCAAGGATTAATGCAAACAGTTTGTTTTTGTTGTTGTAATACAAATATCCAGTGGTTAACATATAAAATTTCGTTGTATATTAATATTAAAACCGAGTTTTAAATCAGTTTTAATATTTATTCTGTTTTATATATTAATTGTTCAATAAATTTCCAGCCGCCCACAACGCGTCCACATTCATTGGCGGGCAGTTCACAACTGCGCGTCAGCAGACCAACATCTGTACCTTCACAGCGGCCGGCACCGGGTGATTATTTTCAGTGATTTAAATAAATTTATGACGGCTTTGATAAATTTTTGTGGGAGTCGAGCACGCACGAATTGGGCCAGCTCGCACCGGGGAAGTACCACACCCCCACAGAAAACCGGCGTGAAATAGTGGCATGCCACTGTGTTTCGTACGGTGAGTGGGGGAGCCGGAGGCCCATTTCCTTTTCCTCACCCGTCCCAGTCCATTCCATCTTTCCAGTCGTTAATCCATTCCTTTTCCCTTATCCCAAAAAAGCGGGCAGCGCATTCGCAGAGGCCCTACCTTTGCGAATATTCATGGGCGGTGGTGATCGCTTACCATCAGGCGAACCACCAGCTCAGTTGCCCGCTATGACATGAAAAAAAAAAATTTCATGAATTTGATGTTAATTATGATTGTTATAAAATGTATTGAACAGAGGTTAATGAAAGCTACTAACGGTATATACCTAGTCTTGCCATAAATATTGTAATAAAGAAAAAAGAAAATTGTTAACTGCAAATAACATTTATTAC
>NC_052128.1:2325953-2333245 GCF_012273895.1 Zerene cesonia | reverse complement strand
CTGAAGCCTATCTCTCATACTAAGGCTTTTGTACTTATTTAATTTTATAAGTGCTTATAGTTTTTTTATTGTATAATGAGTGTTAAAAATTTAAGACCTATATGTTTTTCTAGTGGATGCCATTGTAAAAAACTGTCCTAAATTTAAATGGGAGTTCAGGTAAAACAGCATTTTTCAAATAAATAAGAAACATCATTATAATTGGTTCACCCAGAAAAATTCCCACCGAAAAGTTCGGAGGTAACAAGCATAAAAAATACAATCGATCGATTTGAAAATACAATAGTATTGTAAAAATGTGTTACTTATGGGAAAGTGAAAATTGTTTGTACCTACTTAGTTGTGAGTAGGCGTTTGAGTTTAAACGTATTTTCTTTCTTCAATATTACTTTATTTTCCTTCTCTATCAGCTAATACATAAATTACTAGGCGCTCGTACTGGCTTCGCCTGGATATCAACATTCCTGTCTTATCCCAAAGGAAAATTAAATCGGGAAAAAAGTCATCCTATCACCCAAGTCAGGTCATACCCTGTCTGTACACCAAATTTTTTCAAAATCTGTTCTGTAGTTTCAGCGTGATTAACGATCAAACATCCAAACAAACAAAATTTCACAATTATAATATTAGTATGATAATAAGCGTTATAAATTATTAAGAGTAAGAGTACGAGTACGAGTGTGTGATTTGTATGTGTTAAATGTTAATGTGGAAGTGGAACATGCTTCGGCACGAATGCTATTGTGCTTCTACGATGAGCGAAGGAGCTGGAGGTCCAGATCTTCATTCCTTTTCCTCGCCCTTTCCAGTCTATTCACATATTCCCATCGTCAATCCATTAAACATCTCTGAGATTTGAAAAACGCGTTTCATGGTGTTGATCCACCTCCTCCCAGGTGAACCACCAGTTTCAGGTTAGTTACCTACGCGCTCTGACATAAAAAAATCCAAAACAGTTTTTTCTGCATGATTTAGCAACAAACATTCTATAGAGTATAGAGTATCTTTTCTTCTATTATATTGGTGGCGCTTAACTCAAGAACTAGTACTGGCCCGAATTAAAAATGGTTTATTCATTCTTTATTGCTCTTAACAAAAACAACAAAAACTTTATAAAATTACAATACAAACAATTGGCGGTATTATCGCTATATAGCGATTTTTCCAGGCAACCAGACATACAGAGAGAAATTAGATAGAGGATAGTTGATTGTGTTGAATAGAGGGATAATCCATTTATTGAAGAAAGCTATTTGACATCGTCTTCGACGTGGGTGAAACCGCGGGGTAAATAGAGCCATATATATGAAGATGTCTTATGCAACATTATTATATCACTTATTAGCTCCACCGATAATTTTATATGCTTCAGGAGACTAAAGTTAAAAAACCAATGTAGTAACACAACAACGACAGAAAAAAAGCACAGTGCCATATATTTGATGCGATACCAATCACAAGGAACCTAATGATAAATTGATTTCTTTTAACGATCAATAACCATGCACTATAATGGCCCGTCCATTATTTCGTTTTTTTTTTTTGTTAAATTTCATGTTAATGCTTGTGTGTAAGTTGAGGTCGCATGTAACTACGCTTATACGCTTATTTTGGCCTGAACCCTCATAGGAGGCCTGTGTCCCAGCAGTGGGAACACATAAGGGCTGATGATGATGATGATAATATATGTACATGACCTCTTGTAATCCGTAATATAAAGGTTAATAATAAAGTATTGATTAATTTAAATACGTACTATTATCAATACATTTTTTTTATAAATCGCATCTTTTGTATTCGTATTCGCCTTTTTAATTATTTCATATTGATATTTTTGCAGTATAAGAACTATTTAAGCTCTTGTTGTTCTTAAATAATAATATGTTACGTATTTGTTCATCTGTATTGAACTGTTAAAAGTTATGAACATTAACGAATATTGTAGATCTATCTATTAAAAAGGCCAATGTGTGATATTCAGCGTTAGCCCCTCGCAAATAATCTCATTAACCACCACACGCTTATCTGAGATTTTACACTCTATCAGAACGCGGTAACAGACTCCCAAGTGCTGTTTATTGGCCTTTTGCAAATTAAGTTTTTCTAATAATTTTTTAAATTTAAGGCCATATACTTACTTAATCGGCAAATGTAGTTTTGTCTTATTACTTACTAGTGGTTCACCCTGGCTTCGCCTATAGTAAACATATACACAGTCAATCAGGGATCAGTTACCTACACATCTGTCGATGAAAGAATTTTAGAAATCGGTCTAGAAGTATCAATCTTAGAAGATTAGCGCATTCCTATATACAAACATAATTTTTTATAAGGCATATAATCAGATTTTTACTTTATCATTATTTTGCATTAATCAATACCATTGTAGAGTAACGGAATAGCTTAGTGTAATTCCAATAAGCCGATATAATAATATTAATAAGCGAATGTATTTTGAAATTGTTGTGCAACAGTAAAGGATAAATAACAGTAAACAACAAAGGAAGATAACTGTAGTAAATTAGGATGGGGTACCTACATAGATAAAATAATATGTGAATTCTAACTATCAACAGAAAAAAAACGAAAAAATAACAGTAGGCCGCGCAACCAATGACGCGTTTAAACACTACAACTATGTACCAAACTATGAACAGTGCTATAAATTTTAAAACAAAATTATGTTATAGTGGTGCCTACAATAAAATTCTTCAAGAAAATGTTTGTAGATATTATCTGCCCTATCCGGACGTGACGGACCAAAATGAATTTTTTATGGAATTTGTCACATAAGAAATGTAATCTTTTGACTTAAAAAATGTGGCACTAGATAATACTGATAAGGATATATTAAGTTATCTGTGAATATAGTACTAATATTGCACAAAGGGGAAATTTCGGTAATAAATAAAAATTTGTCTGCCTTTGGAGGCAAGTAGTACCCTAGCGGTCTTTTCGTAAAAAAAGCCAGCTTCAGAAAAGTGATTTTTTCTGTATACACTGATGCGAGTTGTTGAACGATTGATTTTGGCGAAATTTATAAATGTATGGGAAGTGTTTAGCATTAGCTGCATACCGCGATCATTTCGCATTGACCGATCTAAGATAAAAATACAGATAACATGCCATCTAATATTTATCTTCGTGTTGAACCTGACAAATACTGCTTTCGTTTGCAACTTCAACTAATAATATGAATTGGACCCAATCTACCACATCGTTCGAGCGTCGCACTACGTTCTACGATTCACAAAACGGTAATTTGTTCTGTTGGATATTCAGCGTTTGAATATCAGGTGTTTGGCTAAACTGCTATTTGTTTCCTCTCTACTATTCCCGTGTCCAGTTTAACACTTCGAAATTTAGCAAGCGGAAGATCTATTTACAATGCGAAAAAGATGCACATCCCTGGTGCGCCGTGTTCGGGCCAGCCCCAATGAGATCATGCGCTGTGTAGCGAGCCGGCTTGACTGCTGGTATGTCAACCACAGCTGCAAACTTTTTGCTTCCATTATAGCTTTGTAGCAGGGACGTATACCTTGTAGTCAGAATTATTGTATTTAAGACATAACATAGTTTTTAAGAATTAATTGTTACTAACAAAATAAGACTGTGTTACTTGAAATTAAATAAAATGAATTAAAATAAATGGACACATATTAACATGTTAAAATTTCCTTAATGTGATCGATAAGTTTATTCACTGGAAAGGAATGGGTACGTTCAACACATTTTTCACAAGTAGGCCGTGGCGGAAGATTGACGTTAATAACTCGTTTAATATCCGACCTGATTTGTAATAGAATAAAACATAAAATTTTGTGACCTGAGTTTAGCATTGTAACTACTTGTAAGTTTACAAGCAGTTGTAAGCTAAAATTTCATATTTATGTTAATATATATAGTATATGACCAACTATCCTTTGTACTCTCTCAGATCAAAAACTCTCTTAGAACCATATGTCATTAAAAGCGTTTTAGTGGTTTAATTGTGAAGGAAAGACATCCATCACTTCAGTGCTTGAATTTAGATGTTAAAATATAAAAACTTATTCATAAAAACAATCACTTTAGCAGATAAATTTAAATAAACGTGCGAGTTATCTTACTCGTACTTATCAATTACAAAAAATTGCGCACAATTAACATGAAAATCCTTATTTTATTCAACCAGTTGCATAGTTCTCATTTTCTTAATGTTGTTCCTGCTATTTAGATATAAATCGATTCAGCCTGTTTATCGATTATAGGCTAACTATATAACTAATTGCTGGATATTTTGTTAATACGATATACAAAATATAGTATGCTTTTTCATGAATTACAATTTTTACACGAGAACGGAATGTGGAAGCGTCTTTTCTTAGTTAGCAATTAAGTTAACATTATTAGAATTTTCCAATATATTGCTAGAAAAGAACTCAGGTCTGAGGTCTGCATCGTGCAGACACGTTTAATAAGTATATTCTTTATGATATATTTTTTTGGGGGCCTCTGGCTGTAGCGCCCGTAATTCATAATTTTTTGTAATAAAAAGCTTGTTCTGTCAATACAACGAATCATTAAACCACGAAAGCTGCAAAAAGCGATAACAAGGAGCGAAAAATAAAACAAAGCTAATGTAAATACAAGATTTATTAGAAAATGAAAACAAAATCCCTTAGTCTACCTAAATAAGGCACAACGTGTCGAAATTACCGCACAGCACAACTCAACGACATAAAGCGACTTACGGACGAAACACATTCAAATATAAAGTTAACCGTGGTATCAATTTTGAATCAAAATTCCATAAAAAAATAATCAAAACACCCATATAAATGTATAAAATTGATAAAATTTATTTGCATCTCTTTTACTGGCTTCAAATGCTAAAACAATTTATATGCTAATATCTTAAACAATACAGAAGATATTAAATACTAATGATCAATGGCTCTATCCAAGGAATAATTAGCGAAAAATAACAATTTTGCAAAATATACTGCGTTTGTGACGTAAATGAAGCAAATCATCCATACAGTTTAAGTGAAAATGAAATATTTGAATAATTGTTAATATTGTTTTAATAACAATAAATATTAAAAGTTAGTTCTATTGCGTGTTCGATTACAGTTAAAAGCCAGACTATAGTTTGGATAAGATTAAACAGTTATTTATGATTGATATGTCCAAAAAGAGGCATTATACAGATTAAAAAAGTATATTTATAGCAACAGACTATACATAATATACAACAATTTAACTATACATAAATACATCCTTAAACAGAGATCTCACCTTCGTTCCGATAATGTTGTTTGTGCGTATTTTTGTTTTCTTTTCCACATTTTATTAAAAAAAGTTAGTAAATATTTGTATAATATAATAAATTTTACATCTAAAGCGTAATTACAAGTCCCTAACGTTAATCTCTAAGCAAAAATGCGAATGTCTTTAATGAAATAAATAACTAACCTCGATTTATATTCCCGTACTACCAACTAAATTTTGTAAACATAGGAATACTATCTTATTTTATATTTGTACCAAATCGTGTAGGTGGAGCTTTTGGAAAATTTTGAGCGTCAATTATTCATTGAGAGAGCGAATTTTCATTATAATTAGAGGTGGAAATGTCAATTGCTTTTCAAACGATGAAAAGTGAACTCCATGCCTCGACATACATACATACCAAAATTTTTTCTAGAAAAATCTTGAATGTTTACGTTCAATTGCATACAAGAGAATAAGGTCCTAGTCTCGTTAGCAACAGTTGAAATTATTTCTTTCACTGATTAATAAATTAAAGGAATATCATTGATTAAGAAAACAATGCAGCAAGTTGGATCTTATTTATCATGTTAAATCAAACGTAAGTAATAAACAATAGTCCAATTTCCGAACGCAATCATGTAGATTATCTATGACAAACCGCCACAAACATCGTCTATACAAAAGTTTTTACAAAATAACAGGCATAATTTATTAAAAAAAACGTATCGTATGGTTCATTGGTCGTTAGATACGCGACAAAATGGCGCCGTGTCTTCGCATTAGTAACTATAAATACTACTTGAAATATGAAATAACACGTTAGAAAAGACACAGAGTTTCGTAATCAGTCATGTTATGGGTATACTAAAATTTATAGAATAAAAATAATACAATTGAAAGGGACTGGCCCTCGTTATTGGCACGTTGGGTCAATAGTGGTCCATGTCGGCTGTCGGTGCCACTGAGTATACTGACGGCGGCCTGGAAATTAATCATAATATTTAAATATATTCACCACACACACACACACACACACGCACGCACGCACACACACACACACGCACGCACACACACGCACGCTCACACACGCACGCACACACACGCACGCACACACACGCACGCACACGCACGCACACACACGCACGCACACACGCACGCACACACAGGCACGCACATACACGCACGCACACGCACACGCACACACAAACGCACGAACGCACGCACGCATCACACTCACACACAATATTCACACTTGCAGGAACGTGTTCAGGCTAACTTTCTTATTTATATTGTATGGTGCTTTTTATATTGTATTATTTGATTTTTATACAATACTCGTGAAACAAATGCCAACCATAGCTTAACCCTGATATTTCAAATATTTGTTGTTATAGCGACAACAGAAATACATTTGTGAATTTTTCATCTGTCTACCTGGTGACAGACGGACAGATAAACAGACAAACAACGAAGTCTAAATAATAGATTGGCCGTTTTACCCTTTGGGTACTGAGCACCTATATAACTTTCCGCTAGTGAATGATTGTTTGAAATAAGTCCAACGATTTTCGATTAGATAAATAATGAAAAAATCCTTTGATATAAAAATATATAAATTTACCTTAAAGCTCGCCTAGGTGCAGGTAACCTTGAAGGCCTCGGCAACGCGGAGACACGCGGTTCGTTCCCCGTCTGAGGCCGGGCCGGCTCCGGCTGGGAGACAGCTGAAATACATGCGACATTACGTTTTTAACGGATCTAAATCATGTTTTATATGTATCAGAACACTTAATACGTATGAGATAGAAGGCACAGAAAATGGTGATTTCATATTCAATTTAAATTTCCAATGCCATGTGATTCTCTTTTCTATATGTTATTTTCTCTTTCTATTATATTACCAAGAATCGACTGAAACATTGTGCCATTTTGATATACGAGATTGAATGTATAAACATAATTTTATATACTTAGTCTGGCCATAAATACTGTTACACTTAATTATAAAAAAATATTACATTTGAATTTCGAATCTG
>NC_052128.1:2299106-2324953 GCF_012273895.1 Zerene cesonia | reverse complement strand
TATATTAAAAAGCCATAAGGTTATCGCTTAGCTTTTTCTGTTACTTTCTTGTTTGTATTTACGTACAGTGAATGGGATGATAATTCATTATGTTAGTACGGATCTTTCTAAGTAATTATAGATTAATGAATAAATATTATACACTTAATATTCGTAGTGTGTGATATAGATAACACGCGATAAGAGTTTAGAATGGAATCCAATTCAAGGTATTGACATCTGCCTGACGAAGGCAAAGAAACATTACACAATTATTTATGTTGAATAAGAATTACGCAGACACATGTCTTCTGGATGGAGTCGGGACGCGCGGCTCGTATCGTTATAAATAAAGAAAAAGTTACAAATACTTTAGTTCAGTAATTTCGTTCCTGAGTAAATTTGATTGCGTCTGACGAGTGTTTTCAGAGATGAAATCTTGCACCTTGCACAGGTTGAAGGTGATCAACCTTAAAACGATCTAGGCAACAGATGTTCGACGAAATAGTTCCTTTGAACCATCTGAAGTCTATACTGACTTGAAACTTAATACGATTTCCTTTATATGTATAACAAATTGTTTCATTATTCTGTGACAACCTTGGCCTTTAAAGAAGTAGTTTAATAATTTTATTTTTGTATATGTTTTGAATGTATTTATTTTAAATATTATATATAATCGTGCAAAATCCGCAATGGCCTTGCATGCGATGTAGGTACTTAGTATTTTAAAATTACGTAATTTACATGTTTTCATGTTATGAGCTAGACAATCACATTAACAATCGATATATGTCCTATACTACAAATATCTGGTGGATTTTATATTATCTTATTCATAGCACTGAAATAGCTGATAATCCGATATTAACTTGTAGTATTAGACATGTAGTGGTAGATAAACAAACATACCTACTATGTAGTGTTTGATATTTACACAATATATGATTAATCTTCAATAATGATTTTGCTGTGCAATTAAAGTTAATACTTTGGGAAGTTGATGCTTAAATCATTGGTAAACCTGCCTATCATTGGAATAGCTACCTACGACAAAAAGGTCAGCAGTATTGTGGTAAAAACACATTTTATATTTATTTTATAATCGTCTGAATTATCTACATTTTTACATAATTTAAGACTTGAATCATGATATCCTTCACGATTCCTTGTATAAAATATTTTGTATCGCATATTTGTTATAGTTATTACATCCGGAGGCCCTTGGGCTTGAGGCGTTATATCTGTTCGAAATACATTAATATCTATATTTATTTACATTAACCATAAATAACGTTTGGCATCGGTAAATAAACAAGTTAGATTTATACAATTTCATTGGTAGTCGATAATAGTGCAATTAATGGAACGTGCGCACGCGTCGCCGACTAGCCGGTTATCGGCCTCCTTCTATTGGCCGACGGGCTGTATCTACCCCACTCGAGTTACAGCAGGATGTTAAATTATTGCACTATGGGGTATTTATTTATGCGGAATACCCTCAGTAATGAATACTTGACTACGTTTATTTTAAATCTCATTACGAATAGTGTTCTCAATTGAATAAATTCTCTGCAATTGACCATTACAGTGATCGTTGAATATTAGAAATGTATATAAAGATTGCTATTTTCTCTCTAATCTGCTGCCTCTAAATTTATAATATAATGGTAAGTAGTTAATAATTTTATTATAGTTTGAATGCTTTATTTCTCACTTGAACAAAATTACACTCGTGTTCGCATCATTGTTTCGAATAACTAGTTTCAGAGTTAGGTATAGGTTAAAGGTAGAATGTAGAAATGCTATAGGCGCTGTACGTACCTCACAGCACGTGTAATATGAATTTTAAATGACGCTTTGTTTGTTATTAGGTCAGCGCTGCAATCATAAATAGCACAGGTGTGAGAATAAATTATTCGTTTAAACTCCATATAAATGTAATGCTAAATTAAACGGGTCGTTCTCTCATTGTACTCACAAGATCTGAACGGGTTGGTATAAAGAATGAATTTTCGATAAGAGCGACAAACGAGGCAATTAAAAATGGCTTCACGTGAAGCGATGCGACTGGTCGATTTCAAACAAAACAAAGTTATCGGTTGTTCGCAAGTTGGAGCCGTAAAACACTGCAGTGGGTAAAGTTTGATGCATCGAGAGTATCGGCGCGAGGCCGGTCTGTCCTTAGCACACATAGAGCAACGGGCCAAGGCCTCAGCGTGCTTTGGGATACGTCTTTAAACTAATTACGATAGATAACAAATAATAACCGTAGAACGGTAGGTTGCTATCGCGTCACAATTGGTTTACGCTACACAGAATTCTACTGCTATCATCCTAGATGGCAAACATGATGAATTTCCAACGATCTAGAGGAAATCTGTTAACATAAGAATTAATCTCATAAAAGAGTTGGATTGAGATTTATCGCTTTAGTTACTTTGAATTAGTATAACTATATAACGAGCTTTTATTAGTTTCTCCTATTTTTAAAGGTAACCGTCTCATTTAGACTCGATTTTGAACCACTGAACGGACAGACTTAATTCAAACTTTCTACACCTATCTACGATAGGTGAAAAAATATAATTCCAAGAGTTTGAATTTTAATCCTGATTAGGATCGCCACAATTAAATTATATTTTACCTAAAATATGTATAAGAGCAAGTGAGAGAATTTGGTTGATGATAATTAAAGCGTGTTTTTTTTTAATATTTTATTACTTTAAACAAGTCTTGATTTCAAGATTCTTAACTAAAATAAACTAATAAATGAAGCATAATGCTGAAAGTTTATTTTTCATGCAATATGCAATTGCACCCGCCTTGAAGGAATAGGGAACAAGGTTTCGTCCTTAAGCGCTCTACTTCGCTCGTAATATTGAGTTCAAGTTTTTGTTTAAACGGCATCTATTATTTTCATTTTGCTCATTGATGTAGAAATAAATTAATCGTGCCCTTGCAAGTGCTTTATAAACTTTTTTGTCCATAGTTGACATCTGTATTTATATGGAGCTGTTGATACTACTGTATTTTATAAAAAAGCGGCCAAATGCAAATTGAACTCGCTCATGAGGGGTTCCGCAGCAGCAAGTAATTTAATATAAAAGTTGTTGTAATTTTGTGACGTTTTCACATACTATATCTCGTTCTTACCGATTTTCTGGCCTACGTGTATCTATGGATATGGTATTTATAAAAAAAAAAAAGTTTCAGTGCTAAGTATTTTTGTTTGAAAATCTTAATGCGCTTCACAGAATACATCTTAGTACATACCAAGTTTCAATTAGCTATGGCTGTGACAGGCAGACAGATAAACATACCGACAGACACGACGAATCCATGACGTCTCCGTTTTCAGCCTTTTGGTTCCCTAAAAACCATAATTTAATTCCCATCATCTTTGTTTCTCGAAATTTCGACACGCAAAAATAATAACAAATCTTTGTGATAAATACTTACAATAAGTTAGAGTTATAAGGGACGCGGGTTTATTACGTAAGCCCTGAGCACTGCCGTACTGTTTGTTCAGCTCTGAGCCTGGTAATAGCTTTAGCTAATGTTTGTTATTTGTCCCTGTATTTATTAACTCCACTTTTAGCTTACGCGGTTAAATTTCAGTGTTTATATACTGAATGTGATTTTCTTTATAGTTTAGCCAACAATTTTACCGATGGGAAATTTTGTGCTTTTGAAGCTCTACGTGGCCGGATTATTTGTTTTAAACATGAACGTCTTGAATTTGTAAATATTTTGTGCTTTATTGTTTAGTGATTTCGTTTGATTCTGGTTAAACTGAATTTTTTAAATTTTATTAAAAATTTTCAATTTATTTAAATCTTAGAATCCTCTATATGAAATAAAAAGTTTTCTTATTACTACTTTAAATACTTATTTTTTTTACAAATTAAAAAAAATTTTGCATATTTATTAATTTGTCGATTTGTGTTGAAAATTCTTTAATAAATACATACCTACATAAAACCTCATCGTTTGGTATTCATGAACACATGTTCAACATCAAAAAAATGAGGACAAATTATAGGCATTTCCGCGCCTTAAATAAATGTCACGATAATATATGGGATACAGAAGTAAATAGAAATATAAGGCTCTTTAGCACCGACGAAGTAACATTCGTCATCCCAAAATCTAGTCCTATTTCATTCTTGACGCGGATCTCGGAATAAATAAACCTTCCCGAAACACAAATATGTGTGTTACATATTTATTGTAAATGTAACATACTTTGTGCGTTGGATAACTCGGTTATAAGGGGATTTATTAAGAAATTTCTTTTGAGATCTTCTGTTTCTTTTATTATTGATAATGTAAATGAACTTGTATTGAATTATATTCCAATAATGAGTAAGTTCTAAGTGAACTTAAAGCGTTATGAAAATGAATTAAATGCTGAAACGTCCGCACTAGCTAGCATTCAAAAGCTTTTTCGTTTGTGTTAAATGTAAAACGATTCGATGTAATTGAGAGTTTCACCGCATAACTGAATTAAAGGAGACGACCGAATTTAAATGAATTTGGACACATGTAACAAGCTCTAAAGTCTAAACCATTCGATGTCACCTTAGCGCCGGCGTGGACTTGTTTTTTTGTAAGCCTCTAACCTTTGAAGTATCCAAATAGGAGGTAAGGCTCGGGGTTGACGACCTGTTTTTATTATGAGGTTACGTTGGAGTCAAAGCAGTTCATCAATTTGTGTATTACGTTTTTTAATACGCTGTATGGTTTTACATTTTTGTTGATTTTAATTAAAGATGTCGCGTTTTAAGTGTGGGCCTTTGCGAATTTCTTAGTAAGCTCCGTTGGTTAGGATTTAAATTAGGAAACTGTGTTGGTTCTACAGTATTACATTTACCAAGCGTAGGGGAGGGTTTATAGAGTTATTTATAATCAATCGGGATGTAAGGATTATCACTGTAGATTTTAGGCATGATAAAAAGTTTTCTGTTTTGAAAACGTTATATTTGTTGTTATATTCTACAAATACTCAATAGTAAAATCGTGATAAAAATCCACAATTGAACACTACGATGGTGGGTTCCTCATAGCGAAATACATCCGATGTAGATTATTTAAGGCTTTCTTGGCTACACCAGCGCATGGGCGGTGGCGACAGCGGGTGCAAGTGATATCTAACAGATTTAAATCCATCCGACCAATCCGACTATAAAATAAAGTTCATATATTAGTAGCTAGGATCCAGTTTCATTCTTGCTTCTAGATGAAGTGCAACGAAACAAAAATAAATCCCTTGCTTCATATTTCGTTCACCCTCTGCGTACGTCCCGCCCTTTAGGACAAGTTCACGGACCCTTCTACGGTTAGTGATTTTATTGTGCGTACTGCATTCGCGTAAAAAGTTTTCATGAATTTCTTTCTATTGATAACTGGGATTATCGTATATGCATCGTAGAAGCTCGAACACGCTATCGCTTCCGCTTCGCCGGCATTGCGGCTGTACGCGCGGTCTTAAGGATTGCCGGCGTTGTTGGAGACATAACTAAACGATTCAGATATTACCGTCGGGAGCTCGTGGCCGGCTGCCAACGACGGATTCCTTCTCTGTCGCTATTTGTTACAATTATTTGACTGTTCCACCATCTAGACTAACTTATTTGTCTGGATTAAGGAATATAAAAGTTAAACTTGTTACTGAGCGAATGTCGTTCATAGTGAGCGATTTATAATGAGGCCGATGAGGTTCAGCTGTAAGCGAATGTGGAACGTACGATCATTAATGTTGATTTCTTTTTTTTTCTATAAATAAATGCGGAATTAATAAGGATTACGCAGCTGCGAGTGTACAAGCTCGTTGACAATACTAGTTATTAGCTGATCGTACATGTAATTAATGGACTTTTTTATGAACAGTGAGAAGCGCTTGATCACGATCTCGAAATTTGCGCGTATTTCAGTTGGTAACATATTGTACCTGTTGATACAATAGGCATACGCACACCATCGTGTATCAACACCGATATTAAATAAACATATCTTTTTAAAGTATCGTTACATCTCATCTTTCATAAAATTCCGTAAGACAAATCGTGGAAGTCTGCGGTCATTAACCTTCCTAAGTAATGAATGATTCCTGGAAACTAATAATAGAAGGCAGACGATTCATCAATACTTGTAACGTGGTTTGTCGTTGTCAATTAATAAGTGCAAACTTTGTAGCGGAAGAACAACATTTCACATAATTATTATATGAGACATTCAATACGTATTTTTTTATTTAATCCTTTCTGATATGAATATTAATATTTACGATGTTATTTTTTTATTGAGTGAGCAGTAAGCAATGTCTAATAATTTGGAAGTAAACAAAATGACTCGGTTATTATTTTATGTTATTACACGTGTTACGCATAAGTGACTTGAACGTGGCATCCAATATCTTAATATTGTCTATTGTTTTTTTTTAACTGTTTTGGATGACGATAATAATTTTACGGTTACTGTTTGTTACTCGATATTTAAACTTACTTACTTTAACTCTGTAAAAGCCTAGACGGAAATTATAAACCATATACCTATATATAACGAGATATATTCGTCATATTCAGAACTACTGATAAGTAATTTTATTAGAGATTAACTACACGCCTCGCTTTTAGAACTTTTCCACAAAGATCGCTTCATAAATATTTAACAAGTTCGAATCCAAAAAAAGAAAATATTTAATGCCTTATAAGTCGATTGATTTCGCGTTTGATCCGACGATAATCTACTTTTGATGAAAATCTGCGTTCACAAAGAAATGTATATACATTTTTCCATACGGGCGAAGTAAAGTTGTTTTTAATAGCGTACAATTCAGCAAGCGTAATGTCACTATTCTTTCAGATTTGTTGTTATGTATTTGCTCGGCATAAATCATTTTAATACGCGGCCGCGTTCATGTGAACGAGTCAATTTTGTGAGAATGGCTTTTGTTTTGTCGTGTGTTTCGTGATTGAGGGTTAATTATTTTAATTGCTTAATGTATCGGTGATTTGTTGGTTGTACTTGTCGGTAGTTGTCGAGAGTGTAAAAGTCGTAAATATAAATTTTACACGGAGCTCACTATTTCCTGTTTGGTTGAATGAGACGATCCATATTTGAAGATATGCTTTCTAATATTTTGTTGTTAAGTCATAACAATTACCTACTACATATTACTAAGTAATTTATTAAATTTCATTATAAATAAACTGAAGGTCAGCATTTCTCAGTAAGAGCTGCTATATTAAACGATACGATTTTCCTCATCTCGAATTAATAAATGCATTTTATCATGTAGGTATGTGGGCTGCGTTGGCACAGCCGTGACTTAGAATAACTTATGTTTACATTATATATCTTAAACCTAACCAGTGTTATCGCTTTTATATAAAAACTTGCCATGTTGTGTTTGTTTTAAATGCACGACAATGCAGCCGTGTTTCTTATCGGACTGCAAATAGGTCACCAACTATTACCACATCGTGTGCTCGTATTTGAATCGGCTCGTTGTGTGTATAACTTTAATAATAATATTAATTACCGTAGTGAAATAAGGGTACAGTCTTGAGTCTTGACCTTATAGGTATAGTATTATTAACAACTATCGTAATATATTCGTAGTTGATGGCGAGTTTTGATTGTACGTTTGTATATGTTAGATATAATATTTACAAGTTTTCGAATTTTATTCATGTTATTTTAGGATCCGAATTGATTTTATTTACAATTGATTAAATATTGATATAATTATGTTTATTTATATATCCTTGTCTTTATATGTGTGGGTAGGTTTGTATAGAAGAAAACTAATATTTAATAATTCGAATCAATACAAATTGCTCCAAATATTTGTTTAGCATTTACTATACATATAGAATTTTACACAAAGCCTCGCAAATCGCACTATCGTAAATATATTTTCCACTCCAATAGGTAACATTGAATTTATAAATGGCTTGTCAATAACAGGAATGGGGAAGTCGTTTTATTTTAAAACATCAATTTATCTATTTTGGATAAAAATTGGATCTATTCTTAGAGAAGAATCAGAAGCCACCCCAATATGGGGGATGGTTTTATAAATAAGTCGTAAGCAGTTGTACGGTGAACCGAATTAAACCACATTGTAGTATGTTGTTGCTCTGATGCTATTTATATACGCTTGGACTAACACTTGTATTCCAAATGTATTAAGGAAATATAGGTGTACCTACGATGCTTATGTCGCGTTATTCTTATGTACAAAATATTGTAGTATCGTTTGATATTATGGGAAGATGATGCTTAGAGAGAACGATGTCTTTATTAAACAGAATTTAGTTGCTATATGAATAAAATTGTTAGAAGCCATTATAAATAATTAATTTGTACTATAAATAATACCTATTTTTTGTTTTTCCACCAACCTTCCTGTTTTATCGAATAATTTATTTTATTAAGTGTCTTGTATTTTGAATTTATTGATATTAATTTAGAGGCGATTCATCTTAAATAACTTCATTGTCTCCAAAAAACTTTAGTATACCTATTATAGCGCAACTCCAATATCGTAAAGTCCCATATTTGAAATTAAAAACAAATCTTTCAATATCGGTGCATAGTGAGTGCATCGCGCACCTTACACCGTTCTATTTGTGTTTGATTGGTCAGTAAGGTCTTGCACGCGATATGTTTTTAAACGGCGTGTAAATATTGGTACGTCCGGTGTCTTCGCAAATATCACTGGACCTGGGTACTGGGTACTGGACTGGGTACTGGGTAGTGGGTTGGTACGTGTCATTCATACGATTGATTATCGGCCACTGTCCGGTCACGTAGACTTATTAGATCTCGATAGATCGCGATCACGATCTCGTTACTCGATTGAGGAATGCATTCTTAACTGACTTCCAGAAAAAAGGAGTATGTAGGGACTTATGTTCGTTTGTATGTTTTTTTTTCATTTAATTTTTGTTGTGTTTTTCCCATTTGCCAGTCCGGTAAATACAAATAACGCGTATAGTGCAAATGCAAAGTTGTATTTGTTTCATTTTCCATCCTTCAGCGGTTTTATGACATATGATTTTTGTGCCTGGAGATGATAAGGGAGGATAAGGCACGGTTGAACATCTCAATATCACGGGAATTCCTTTTGCCTGTGTTGGCGAAGTCGCTGGCCGAAAGATAGTTATCATATAAATTAATGTTCCAACATCAATCACCATTAGAACCAATTTATCGATGCTTTATTTATTTATCGATGGAAATTATGTGTGTAATACACACTCATTAAAATTATCCTATACTCATTAAAAAGACTCGTAAATTCGAGAAAATTAAGCACGTGGTTCAGTTAGCACGTGGCTGAAGATTTTAAATTTTTTTTCATACACATCTTCATTCTATCTTCTTTACTATTAAATTATGGTCGGGGTGAAATTCTGTACATTGGAGATATTTAGAATTTTTTTTTGTGGGGTGTTTAATGTTGATACTGAAGTATATTATGCAGTTTTAAAAAGTTTTGTAAATAACTTAACTATGTACCACGGGCGAAGCTGATATGTATAAATAAAACATTTAAAACTATCTGAACATTTCAATATATCCATTATGAAACCATGGATCTATTATGATGAAAGGTCACCGTATATTCGCTTTGATATAGTTTCGAAAGATGTTATGTAAACGGTTTATTAGTTGCTTTGTGTAAAATTCTATACATTCGATTATTAAATGCTATTATTTCTTTTGATTGGAAACTACATTTTAAATTATGATTTTGATAGGCAATGCGTCATTGGTTACATTTAAACTGTTATTTCTTATCAAATAATTTTTTGGATCATATATAACCATACTATAATATATGATTACAAGTATCTAAACTAGTTATTGTTTTAATTTCTCAAAACGAAAGAAAGGAACTATATATTCATCGAAAGCTTTAATATGAATAGTCAATTCCAATTCAAACTACTTACCACCGATTCGAGATATTTCTTCCTTCTCTATTGAGAAGAATCTACATAGAACTCGGTTCATACTCTTAAAAAAACATTGTTACTAACAATGTAACTACTTACACACGGTAGATACTTACGATTGAATATAATTTAATTCTCATTAACTATTCATAACGTTCATATAAAAACATCAGCAACTTTTAGCGTTTACGACTTTAAATTCATTAGTCACATTTATATTGTTTGTAATGGATATATATTATGTGTTTCAGGTCGAAATTATATTAGTGAATTCTCGCATATGTTCCCAATGAGGCGTTAATGGATATAGGACACTGGTATTATGTATAGAAAAAAGTGAGACGAATTGTAGCTATAAGAACAGTGTTCTGGAATTTGTTTTTGCAAACTATGACATAGAATATCGAAATACATGTTTAAACGTCATTCAATCTTCCACAGAAATGTCTTGAAGTAAATTATACCTACGTGTAGAAATATGTATCATGAATACGTATGAATACAATTATATGTATTGTATGGAGAAATTGCAAATTAATTGTACAAAAAATTACGTGTCCAGAAATACCTACCTACCTGCTTTGTAAGTTTCCATTCGTTACGGTGAAAAGATCACCGTCAACAATTCAAAATAATATAATTTAAAATTAAATTAATGCAATATAAATACATTTGTTATCTCTCACATTAAATGAACGCTTCCTTATCATAGTTATAAGAGATAATATAATCATTAAAATATTTGCACGCTGAGTGGTATGTAGGTCTCGGACAAATTTAATATTATGTATTATGAATGTTATTAAAACTTGAATCTGAAAACATCTGAATTGGCTTGTATTCTACCTGATGATATATGGCCTAAAGACTTCGTCAATAAATTGCTATTTCACACGGAAATAATTTTCCAAATCGGACCAGTAGTTCCAGAGATTAGCACGTTCAACCAAACAAACGAACAATCAAACTCTTCAGCTTAATAATATTAGTATCCTACTATAATATTATAAATGCGAAAGTTTGTAAAGATGTGTGTGTGTTTGTTGCTCTTTCGCGCAAAAACTACTGAATCGATTGCAATGAAATTTGGCACGTAGACAGCTGGACAACTGATATAACATATAAGCAACGTTTTATCCCGATATTTCTACGGGACACGGACTTGCGCGGGCGCAGCTAGTAATATATATATATATATATATAAATATAACTTGATTAGTTCATGAGTTATTTTAATTTATTATTATGTAAATATGTGATGAATATTTTCGTAACATAACAATCGGGTCGTTTAATATTTATATAGATGCCTACTGTTGTGAGACACAACTTGTAGAAATCTGTAGGATTGTGGCTTTTCTTTTATAGAGTTTTACTAAATTACTAATCGATTATAGTTTCTATCAGTTGAATCTATATAATTATATACATATATGATTGTATGTAGGCGTGAGGTGATTTTTATTTAGATACGTCTCATTATGTATTGCGAAAAATATTTGTAATAGTACGTTTTCGAAAAAAATTGTAATTTGACACGAGTGCCAAGATGAAAGGTCATGCAGCGGCTATGTGGGTCGCACGAGGTGGTAACACCGCAATGCTCTCGTATTGTTTCTTTGGTGAAAGTGAATTCCTTATAATCTAGAGACCAAATGTATTAATGTTTTGCATAGAGTTGTGTTTTTCTGCTCTTACACTTTCACATTATTCGATGAGTCACACATGGATGAACAAATTTTGCCGAGTATCCTGCTAATATTAAAAACGCTAACTATGTAAATATTGATGGTCAGGTGGATGTATGTTTGTTTGTTACTTTTTCACGCGAAAAAGGGTATCGTGTCTGTATGAAATTTGGTGTCTAGATAGATTTTAGTCTGGATTACGCGATAGGCTACTTTTCGCCAAAGTACCACGTGAGTGACGTCGCGGGTTACAGCTATAGTCTTATATTTTTGTAAAGTGTGGTGACTATGAAATCCCATGGGAAATAGATTTATTTTATATCTTTATTTTATATTTTATATAACTCTTTACTACGAGAGAGTGATTTCGGCTACTTTAGATAAAGGTAATGATAGCATTACCTTCAAACACCAAAATTGAATCATAAAATCGCTCCGTTGCTAAGTGAAAGAAAGACGAAGAAAAGAAGAAAAAACAAACAAATTTTCGCATTTAAAATATTAGTAAGGATGTGTTTAAACGATGAGTAGTTAATACCTAAAAAAAATACTATTTTGTATTCAAGGTTGTTCGTAGTATCCTATTTATATGAACAAATATAGACCCTATTAGCTAATTAAATTGTAAATTACCGTTCAACTAGAACTAACTACTTACAGAAAGCAATTTTCCGATTCTATATAATAACAATGAGTGATAAATATATCAAAACTCGCCTTAGGATGTCTGAATGAGAGTTTTTTTTATTGAAAACTAAGTACAAATAAACAGAAAAATAGCAAACAGCTAAAGAAACACGGTGATCAAACATTATAGTAATCTCCATCGCCCACAGACTGTCAGTAACACTAGTGGTGCTTATGCTTATTAGCGACGTATAAAGTGAAAATGAAAATTAATCACATTTATACACAAATAATTATTTTAAGGTTCGATAAATAAAAAGACTATGTGATCAATTATTGTAAGCTCTCTCAAGTTTGTAATAACACGACCACCAGCTAGCTATAATACCTAGGTACGGCTTGCATAATATGTCACGAATAATTATATTTTATCACCTACAGCCATTTACACACATTGCAAATGTGTTATTACTTTTTAATACTCCATTAAAAGTAGTTTTTATTATGCTTTTTGAGGGGTCGATTTTTTATTTTTTTTTATTTTTGTGTGTGTCTAATAAACTGCTGACTATGGATGATTGATTGATAAAATATAGAGTCATAGTTACAAAGTCATTTTATAGCTCTGTAATACAAATAGAATCATTCGATGGTAAATTATTATTCACGTAAAGACAACTCTATAAATAATGTTGCTTTAATGTTTTTTTTTTGAATCCGAAAAATTTTATTTTATCTACCAAATATTACTAAAGAGAAAAATTGGAAAGCTCTAGGGGGTTATCTTAAGAACTACTGGACCGATTTAAAATATTCTTTCACCCTTACATTCGTACGTGACCTGAGTGCTATATGTGGCAATTTGCAATATAAGTACCATGGGCGTCGCCGAGACGAGTAGCTAGTACAAAATACAATTATGCTCAACACCAAATGAACATGCACCTTATGTTATAATGATAAATACTTGCGCGCTATATTATATCAAACATGTGAACTAGGTGTATGACCCTTAAACGCCAAATTGCTTTACAGAACCGATACAGTGTTAAACATTTCGGAAAATGTATTCAATCAATAGCTTCATTTATTTGTCACACGAAAGTCGCTTAAATCACGTACGGTCGTGTACATTTGCCGAAACGACCAACTATGATGATTGGATCATTCTACGCATAATAGAGATATACGTAGGTAACTAAAAGAATTGTTTTATTTTTTAAATATCAAAGTTCATGAAATAAATTTCAATATAATTCGAATGAATGCAATTTACCAATGGCTTTTGTGGTTTCTAGATACTTTTAAATAACGTAGGAATGAGACAGGAATCTTTAACCTTAAGCCCTAAACATACTTAATTATGGGTAGTTACTGCCTTCACATAATTAAGTATGTATATATGTACCAATATTGTTGGAGTGGAATTGTCACTGAAAACCCTAAAAAAACGAATAACTGAATTTTTTATGTAATGTAATAAATAATATAATGTATTGCTGAGTCGCATATTTGTAAGGAGAAAGTGAAAGGTCGTGGGCCTTGCTTCGCGTTCGTGGCGGCTATCCGACTAGTTTGCGTAGACCACGGTCGTCTATCGTTCTATTTGAGAACGATGTATAAATGTGAGTTGTCCGCGTTATATCACCAATTGCGTGACACCGTCACCTATTACAAATGTTGATTGGCAGACACGAAACTCAGTATTTTGTAGCAGAATGGATATTATAGTGTGTCTTATTACTTAACATTGATTATTAGATATAATGACATTAATGATATATGAGATCTTGATTATGAATTGCTATTTAAAAAACTCATTTGCAAACAAATGTATTTTAACCACGAAGGCGGCATTTGTTGCTGAGAATGGTTTTTAATGAACTTCTGCATTTAATCAATCTAAGTAATACACTTCTAAAAATATAATCGCGTCGATTTTTGTAACCAAACGCCTCCGAAACAGCTGGACCCATAATTATGAAATTTTGTATAGATATCGATGTCGACGGATGTTGGATGTCTAAGAATCGGCATAAGCATGAATTTTTCATATCTCTCAAAGTGATAAGGGTACAGTGAAACAATATTTGCGGGGTCATTTAGTAGACTTTTTACAAATTTCGACATTATCTTCAAGAATAATTTACAGTTTCAAGGGCCCAGAATATTAAAATAAAATCTATAATTTGTTACTATATTCAAAAAATAAAAGTGATTGAAGTTTACAATGAATCCTGATCGAGGCCTATTTGTTTATCCCTACTAATAATATTATAAATGCGAAAGTAACTCTGTCTGTCTGTCTGTCTGTTACGCTTTCACGCCTAAACCACTGAACCGATTTTTACAAAATTTGATATGAAGATAGAAATGAACTTGGGAAAGAACATAGGATACTTTTTATCGCGAAAAAAGGGTAGAAAGGGTTGAAAGAGGGGATGAAAGTTTGTATGAAAGTTCGTTATTGTCAAACCGATTTTGATGAAACTTGGTATAAAGATGGAGATGAACGTGGGAAAGAACAAACCACACTTTTTGATGCGAAGAAAATACTCCTTACCGTGTCGCGCGATATAAGCGAATTCTACGCGGGCGAAGCCGCGGGCGAAAAGCTAGTTTTTACATAAAACATAAAAAAAACACTTCATCTATTTTTGTGATCATGGTCTTAAGTTCAATTCCAGTGTGTTTTACACTGCTAATGCCATGAAAAAGCAATAAACCGTTTGTATTGTTTATTTAAACTCCATCTCCATTAGATATAATGAAACAGATATATATCTAAATTTGTTTACCGTATCGTTATCTCACGGGACTGAAGAGTCGAATTTAAGCCAAAGTTCTCTTGAATAACTAAAGCGTAGGTGATACGTACATGTTTTGGCAATTTAAATATCGTATGGAGTAGTTAGCTGTTAATTAGTGGGTATGAATTTCTATTAATTGGTATATTTTGTTGTTACGGAAAATTTTGTACTATTTACGTACGTATTATATGCGACAATACTCTATATTATAACATGTCTGTTGACTGATTTATTCTTATTTAATTGATATACTATATGATCAATTAATATTACTACCTGTCCACCCCGGCTTCGCCCGTGGTAGGTACTTAAGGCCCATAGCTATTAGTTGCTGATATTAGCGCGTTCAAACAAATAAACAAAATTTCAGATTTATATTACTATTGTAGATTGGAAAATTGTTTTGGATTTGGGGAATTATTGTTCTCCCCAAAGATTTTTCTATTAAGACCTTTATATATATACATCTTGCTGTTAAAAATGATTGTCTAGTAAATGCTTTCACCAAATACTTTATAGCATTTGTCTATCACAACGTAACCATAGATAAAACCTCGTTTTAACAAGGAAGTAATCCGATTTAAAAAAAAAAATACGTTGTAAGGCGTTTAACCAGACACCAACATTGTCTCTAACAGCGTGTTTAATAAATATGTAAGTACAGAACATTAGCAGAGCAACAGGTAAGCCGTTTCGTAGGTACGGCGTGCCGTTAAATTTACATTGTAATCTTGTAGGTTTACGAAACGTAAGGGGCATAGGTACTATAAATTATATGCGATAGTAACTATTAATGTTTACCTGCGCGTTTGTTACTCGAAATGACGTTTTGATGACGGCGCAACGTGTCGGAAAGTTGCTGAACAAACCGTTTTTGTTGTGTTTCATTTGTCTTTTTGTTGAGACACCTTTATGGGGGGATTACGATGTGTCATAGTCTGGTCGTAAGCCAGAGCATTATACTGAAATATAACCGATGTTGCGTCGCAACGTAGAGCTAGTTCCCGGACAGTGACGAAGTCCTGAAGTTAAATGGAAATTAATATTTCACGGGTAATAAACGCTTATTTGCCTAATTTTAGTTATCTCTACACAGTGTTTGGGTCGATATTTTCATAATGGAACCGGATTGTATTAACTAAATGTAGTCTATAATTAAAAAATTTCGAGTCAGACAAAACACTAATTATAGTAAATTTCAAGCGGAACAACTATATGTTACAGTAATTATTTATAAGTGTGTTAGTCACCCAGTTAACTAAACGCGGCTACAATTGATGCTTATGCGCCGCTGATACCTACTGCGTGGGCGACGCACGTGCGTTGCCATAGTTACTATTTAATTGTTCGTAAAAGCCGACATTTTGTCTAATACATGCTATTTAGTTGTAGGGCATTGATTGCTTAATAATAGCTGGTAAATGTTACGCATGAGCTTTACGATTTGCTATTGTTTGTATTCAGTATGGTGTCTACTATGTATACTTTATTTATTGTTATTAATTGCAATGTAGACTGAAATTACTTTAATAGTCTTAATGTTAAAAATACTAGACTTGTCGCACTGATTCATCTGCGGACGAACCCTCGGATATCGAGTATGTGTTTCTATAGTTCACGTGTCATTCTGACACATTAGCTACATTACTGTCAAGTACCTATGAATAGAAGAAACATACATACATACATTTATAATATTGTTAGGATAATATATTTCTTTTAATTAAGCAAAATATAGCCGTGTTTTAAATTTGCTTCATCGCCCAATCATCCACTCGTTGTCTAATAAACCGCAGTGTGTAAACGTACCCTAAATACACTAGGCAATTTATATATCATTTGATCGTCAGTTCAGTTGTGATTGTCATTTGTTCGTAGATAATTTAAATGTTTCTATAAAGATTTAACAATTAGCCCGATCCAGAAACCGTCCAAGGTCGCAAGACGCCACCACATTATCGTAAAATTTCGCAATTACGTATACCTACACCTGACCTTGTCGCATCGCGTGCAAATTTACGCCTAGCCGCAATCAAAATACGGACGATAATTCCATACTGCCGCTATCGTTCTTATCGTAATTGGCAACACGAAATATTGTCAAAATTGTCTACGTTAACAAGTTCATTGTTAGTCGGTTGTCATCGAATTTTTGTAAATGTTACTACATGTTACATGTTTGTGTATAAGCTGGGTCGGCTGTCAGCGCGATTTCGAATTTCTGCCAATTAAGTAGAGAGTGGCATTCAATGTCGAGTTTGTTTTCAAGATTTTCCGTTGCAAAACTATAGTTGAAAGTTGAATATGAACCATAATAATATTTATAAATAGTTAGTTATTTCTTCATGGATAATTTTGATTGATGACCCATCACACTAATATTATAAATGTGAAAGTTTGTTAGTTTGGATGTTTGGCCGTCAATTAGACTGAAACTACTGAACGAACTGATGTAATTTGGTATTCAAACAGGATATGAGGTATGACTTGGGTGATAGGATAATTTTTATTTCGATTAAATGCTCCCTTAGATATCCGGAGCCGGGTCGAGCGTCTAGTATTTTATAAACTTTAAGTATAAATAAGTATGAGGTATTCTTTTCCACTAAATTTTACCAAAAAAAAAGTTAATTAACGATTATGTAAGTGTCGAATGAAATATTTAATAGCGAAGTAATTTGATTCGGTACTATGATTCAGCTATTTTCCACGGCCTAGAATTTCTTAAGCTAAGCACACAATCTTTTTGTTACTTTCTTCTCCTTTATGTTTCATTTCAGCATTGTGAAGGAGATTGGAAGTCGACCTCTATTATTCTGAATTGGTTGAGTGTATAGATATTAAACATTAACGGCTCGTAATTAGCGCGCTTTCCGGATTCAAAGGCCGCTGACAAGAAGCTACTCCTATTGTAAATTATATCCGCTAGATGTCGCCTGTCTACATAGGTATTTGGTACATCTCTTTTATTGTACTACGTATTATGAATAGAGTAAATACTCTCGACTGTGATTTCGTATGTAATTAATAGATTTTACGAAATACGTATTAGTTTTAGTGCTATATAAAAATGAAAAATATTTAATGTTATGCAATTTGGTGTACTGGACCTTTCTATGTCTGTAGACACATTTCGTTTTTATTAACAGCAGAATTTTATAATATTTTAATTTATTATTTATCATATGACCTTAACATGATGACGGAAAAACATGATAAAACTGCCTCACATTCAATTACTATATGTATTATGAAAAACTTAGTATTATATATTTATCTTCCAGTTTCGTAAAAAAAGCAAGAAAATTCGTTAGAATTTAAGCTCAGTCGATTAGAGATATATAATACTTCCTTTTGTAAATTATCATAATATGATATGAATATTGTATCGTGAATTATTTGATACGACGTTAACCATATTTTGGTGTTTTATCAGTATGAACTTGGATATTAGGTCGGTGTGTTATCTTATCAATTTGAGGCTTACATTATAGTGCGGTAATTTATTAAATATATTATACGTATTTGCTATTTTCATATGATTGCTTTCTGTTATCGACAAATGCCCATAATGTGAGGGTTTTTATTATATAGAAGAGCTTTTTATAAGATTACATGTTATTAGGTATTGCTAATGGATTTTAGATTTAAGTATATACTTAAATATAAAATGAATATTGGTTAGGTACATTAGATTAGGTTGATAGTAATATAGGATGAGAATCATTTTATATTAAATAGAAACGCATCTACCTATACCTAATCAGAATGTATTAACTTTATATAAAACGATTTAACAATTTCCAGCGTATGCACTATTATTAAGCTTGTATTCATAAAGTAGGTACAAACGCCTATCATAATGAAATCTAATAACAAAAACAATTGATATAAAATATAAATTTCCACCAATCTTAGTTATAAAGAACCTGCATTAAATTAGCTAGACAATATTGCTCAAATGCAGACGCTTAGCGCCAACGCGCACGGCCCGCCAGTCGCCACACCAGCGCTTATGAATTATAAACATTTTGCATCGCGGAAGTTTCGTATGGATTCTGCCCGAATACGAAAATAATCCTGATTCACGCCGTCAATGTTGCTGCAATGTCAAGCATTCAAGGATGGTCGAAATGTGATGTTCGCCGTGTATACAGACAGCATCACGTATATTTTGATTGAGTAGAAGATAATTTTTTTTATCAGATTCTGTTAGTAAGAGATGTTAAAAGACTCAAGCTGACATAGGTACTAATTTGGGCAGGGTGAGCTCGAAAATTATTACAATATTGTTGTTCTGTGTGTTGTTTAGTTGGTGTTGGATTATGCTGATTAACTCGATGCATTTGTATAGTACTGATAAATATTAAATATCAGTCTATAAAAATTAAATATTCCTTCATAATATGGCCATAGATATGCAAAGCGTATTATGTGCGTAATTGAGACAGAAAGGCTTAATTTAATTGCCTGTAAACCTGAATTTTATCAAACTTAAATAAACGTCACGTACAATGGGGTTATAGAGATGGGTTGTCCCTGTTAACGATCTTATGCGGTCATAATATGTAGTAGATTTCAACTTTTGTTTTACGACCAAAGCTAATGGTCCAACTGTGGGTACCTACATGTATTACATTAATTTGAACGTGGTATAATTAGGAAACATTTCTTCCGTTTTAATGTACTTCTCAGATATTTCTAATACTTGAGTGTGTATTAATTTTGATTTTATTGAATATATTTAAATAACCATTAACCTATTTTAACCTGTTTCGGTACCACCTGTAACATATGGCATCTTATACCGTCTGACCTTGTTATGTGATAATGAAATAACAAACATACGTAGTTATTCACACATCTGTTAATGTGCTATTAAAAAATCTCCTGTATTAGACCCTTCATACTAATCGTTCTTTTTAAAGCAAAATTGAATGAGTTTATGTAATTTTTGTTATATGAAATGAAAAGGCCAACAAGCATCTATACCTACTTTTGTTCAAGTTAAAGTATTGATGAAAAATTTCCGCAAAAGCGCACGAACTTGCTATACTTTTTAATGGAACTTTGAGTACACAGCTGTTGTCATGTTTTCAGTCTGAAATATCTTTATAATCTAGTTATAGTTTAATAAACAAACCAATTTAGGAAATCTATCAAGAGTTATTAATTATGTGTTTATAATATTTTGATGATTCATCAGAGAGATACTCGTATTTAAAATCGGAAATGGCAAGATTGAGGCGTAGGCTAATTTCCATGTCTCCGACGGAAATTAAACCTGCTACCTTTTATAAGCAGACGTGCGAGCATCGCGCCAAAGCGTCTCCGGTAATAGTTTATATAATCTATTTTACGCTCATTGGTCTCGCAGACAATCTCTTAGTTTCCCACGAGGTGGTCGACTAAAGCAATCTCGTTGGAATCGAGATGATATTCCGCCGATAATTTGCGCGATAAAAGAAAATTGATATTCGCTTCCATATCGCGTGAAAATGTACGTGTAGATGGGAGATATGATTTATTTTTTATCTTAACGAACGTATGCGGTGCGTTTGTGTGGTAGAAACGAATTGCATGTAGCTTCTTAAATACAATCGTATGTTTGAAGTCGTTTTTATCTTACGATTCTGTACACGGACAAATTCTAATTCTAAAGTTATAAGTAACGTGAATGTCCAATGAGAGCGATTGAGCAAATTGTCTGGTTATCGTTGCAATAAATTAATTTATTATAAAACGCGTATTTGAATTGAGATAAACGGGGATCCATGAATTGGCCGGCCACTTAGGTGCACGTCATTCGAGTATCGTTGTTTATCTTTAAGCATCGTATTGTCTAGGCGAGCGCGTGGGCCTCGCGAATGCCGGATGCAGTCGGATACAATGGTCGTGCATGCGAAATGCGATCGTGACCGCGCCGTGTGTCGTTGCCTTATTATTGTTGTGCATTTTTTATGTCACAAGGAAGGCGAACGGGCGCAACGTGTCGCATGATGGTAAGCGATACACGTCGGCTAAGGATTCATAGCAATTAGCTGTATGCGAACCTCAAATGTTACGTGGATCTGGATTGTATTGTATAGATGTTGACCCCTCTCTCCCTTTCTTCAAAGCTATTAGGCCATTACGCCCGCTGCGAACGTTATACAGTTTGCATGTTAATGTTCTCCATATTCTATCTTTGGTCTGCTTGTCTTGTTGATTTGATTTGAGTAAAAAGTATTAGAAAACGTCACGGATTTCTTTAGTTATTATATTGTCATATTACAAATAATAAACACGTCACAAACGGTTAAGGTTTACATCCTATATTTTTTTGTTTTACTTTATGCGGCGTGATGATCTACACGTACGTTATCAAACGTAATGCGTAAAAGCGCATGCTTATGATCCGTTCATTTTTTTTTTATTTCTATGAAATTGCACTTGATGATTACCAGTCGCGTTCAGAGTTCCCGTAACACTAGGCCGACGCTCCCGGTTATTATGCCGTAATAGTTTATAGCGAAATAAGTAACTTCTACGAATCGTGGCATATACGCAAAAAGTGGAAATGCATGGTCTAGCTTTGTGCTTGGTTTGCAAAGGGATTCATTCAAAACTGGGGATTTTTGCTTTGTCTAATGCTGTTTATGGTTTGGACGGTATGCATGACGTAATGGGGATTTTTATGCGGATTATAACATAGACTATCTAACTATATTTGCTTTTGTTTTATTATAAGGCAAAATATGTGATATAACGTTTATGGCGTATTATAAACAACCAAGTCTTATTATTATTTTCGCGATGATGTTGGAAAAAAAGATAGTATTAACCTAGTTACAGACAGATACATTCTTTTAAAGTAACAATAAACACGAATATAATTATTAATAATAAAGGTCACATTTAACAGTGTAAATTCAACATTTTTTACCGTATTGAATTGTAAATATCTAAGAAATAATTGTATTGTAAATATTGAAGCAACAATAGGAAAATACTCAATAGCTCAACCCTATATTAAAACTGAACAACATATGAAGATTATATGAGTGACTTGCGGTGAAAAGTTTCTAGATGGCGCCGCGTTTTACACACTTCTTTATAAAATGAACAGCAAATTGAAGGAATATTTTATGTGACCCATTTCTGTGGCGCATTCATCGTCGGCGCTGGTAGGTATTACGACGGTTGAGCCGGCACTGTTTATAGGAAGCGTTGTTAGCAGATATAGTGACACAATAAATCGAGCACGGGGCCGCTCAAGAGTAACGCAATGCGACTTAATGACCGTTAAATTTGTTGTATCGCTTTGGCGAATGCTCTATGCTGAATAATGAATCTGTATATACAGTAGGTGGAAAAGACTTAAGGACCGTTTTTTTGTGGATAGTTGATAGATTTGTTTTCTGATATTGGGTATTGTTTGTTGTAAATGTTATGATGGTCAAATGTAAATATAAAGCCTCTTCTTCCTTCTTCTGATGGTAAAGGTGTGGATCCTTTTTTATGTAACGTTTAAATTAAAATGTATTCAATATCGCATAACCAATGCTTTAGAGGTTTATGGAAGATGAAAAGATTATTAGTTTAGTAATGCTACATGTCTTTTGTATGAACTGAATTATAGGTACAATAATTATATAAATTGATAATAGATAGTGCATGTTGTCATTGGTAAAAAGATGTGTGTGTGTGTGTGTGGGTATGTATTAAAAATGCTAAAGGATTCTTATTTAATTGCGACAAAATGATAGAATTAACTAATAAAGGAAATAATCTTGACATTATTGAATTTATGAGGCTTTAATCAGATACGAGGAGAGTGAAGCCACGGGCGACAGCAAGTATAACATAATTAGCAACATGCATAGGTATTGCTTCAAGTTTCAAATTGTTCGAACAAAAAAAAACGATTTATTAGCAGAGCTGCAATCGGAAACTCGGTTGTTTCCCAAGCGATCGGTTTAAAGGATTACTATATTGTAACAATATTTATTGAGTTTGCCGGTAAGTTAGCTTATTATATGACGAGAGTTAGGCGCGGCTGACGGCGTGTCAATGGACCGTGACATCCTCTGCGGAGACTATCGGCTTAACTTGATTACGACCATTTGTTTTTAATACACACGTAATATACGACGTTTCGAGTTACAGTTGGATAATTTGTATGTAATAGCTATTATTTATAAACACGTATTATTTATGGCTTAATTATTTATGATTTCCGAGAAGGGAAATGTTTGAACGTATTGGTCTATTGCTAGATGAGTTTGGTGTTTTATTAATCAATCAATTAGTCAAATAAATTAATTCATAACGTGTGTTCGCCCAGCTTACATGATTCATAATATAATGCAACGAAAAACGAAAGACCTTGACTATGTTTTTCGTTTCAGTAAGTAAGAAATAGTACTTCGCTCTTAGTCTAGAAAGTTCTTTGTTTAATGAAACGTAACTACAGGTGAGAAGTGTGCTATAATTAAAATTTCATGGCTCACAACAAAAGTTTAATCAAATTACAAAAATAATTAAAACGATTCATTAAACTTCACACACATGCTTATGAATAGTCATTGTTTCTGTTAAACATCCACCAAGTTGAAATGTCACTTATATTTGTGAGAAGACAAGAAACGAGCGAGAAACTCGATAAACTCAAGACGAATGTCACATTAATGAGGATACTGTGATCTAGAATTTGGTCAAAGTTAGTTTTTACGGTAAAAAGTGGAGCTATTCCGAAGTGGAATATGGTAGTATAGTAGCGAAGTTATCGCCATGTTTTATGATGTCCATTAATTAACCCAATTGAGTTGCCGTGTTCCGAACAACGATAAATTATGCACTGTTATTAGTCACTAACTTGATTTTATATGCATTTCTAATCACGCGCTTCTGTTGGTCTTTTTAAATTGGCTTCTGTAATATGGAGCTATGGCGGTGTCGCCGGAGGTGGTGTTATATTGGTTTGGAATTTATTTAATTGATAAATATGACTGTTTTATCTTCGTTTTACACTTTTTGAACAAATCTAATTTCACCTATTATGGACATGGTGACATCATGTTATGAAAAGAAAAGAAAAAAATAAATGTTTATTGCCACAAAAATTCATTGAAAAGGTACATTTCAACATAAATGAGGCAACACCCTCAGCGAAATGTTGTACCTAGGAAAAAATAAAATGTGAATAAAAATAAAATGAAAATAATTTTTATTCACATTTATATTAAAACATTACTTCAGTATTATTTTTCCTTCCTATTAGATAGTGTTAAATAATATTTTTGGTCTTATAACGGTACTTGGTTTACTTTGGTAAGCTTTGATGTCAAACCTTTATCTACTGAAAGATAGGTACTCTTCTAAAACATCTGAGTTTTACATTGCATTATCATTATACATGATTTATTGTAAAGTCTTATTGAATATTTGTTTGTTATTTCAATACCACCATAAAAACGCAAAAAGAAAATTCGATATTAAGATTAGAAATGCGAATCATTAAGCATTAAATGGGTTGCGTGGCTCATTTGCGTAGTAACAGTAACTGAATCCGCCGCAAACGAGTTCAATCCAGTTTCGGGTGACTTTAGCCGGTTCCCTTATTATCCGGCCGATCTAATGACTGGATTATTCTTTGAGTTTAGACCTTTAATATTCAAGTTTCAATGATGTCGTGTTATATTCATAATTTGTGTCACGTGAAAGGTTCAAATGGTTTGTTGAAATTTTCAAACAAACATAAACATACTGAAGTGAATCTTACCAAATTTGAATTAAAAATTCTTGTGGTTATTGATTTCTAACGTATTTCTGTTTGTATGCCAGGATGTTGTCACTTTATATATGTACAAATTAATACTTGTATTCATAATAATATCGTTGTGGTTATGGATAATTCGCTTTACGTATCGATTGCATTAATTATGTTGTATCGTGATTTATAAAACCTACTCTATATTTATAGATATCCGTGTAATAAGTGTTATAGTTATAACTTCATAATGTATAATTATAACTTCATAAAAAAATAATCTTTTGGGCTCTCGTACCTATATGAGATGTAGTCAAAATTGATATTTAAATGAATTTGTCTGAGACAACATGGCGTCGCTAAGGAAAACCAGCTTCACGATTTTGCTTGCTTTCCTTTAAATGTGTTTAGAAATTTGACTCATTTTGAGTTTCGAACTAAAAAATAGCGTTTAAGACGTATATCAAATAGGATTGTTCCTGGATTCAAATCAGTGCAGCGGTGCAGTGTTTAGTGTATAGTGAATTCCCGGTATAAAGTCATTTCAGTGGCTTCTAGTTAACGCTGCAAACTCAAGGTTGGCTCGAGTAGGTAGCTAGTGGGCACATAAGAATCATAAATGAACCAACTAATCTAAACTTACCAGGAATCGCGGCACTTTCGAGAATATTACGATACTTTCGCGTTCAACTGAGAACCGTTCTAACGTGGTGGCATTTTTAATTATGTTATTAGTTGTCGGTGGCGTGTGTCGTTTGTGTTTTGGATAATTTTTATAAATGTTTGTTTTTGAACTTATAATGAAAAACTCAGATATCAATAGTCGTTAATAAAATCTTTATAAAAAGATGATTGAAACCTGAGCTCCACTTAAAGTTACAAATTCTATTAATGTGATCAAATTTGTGATAATATTACTGAATAATAATTTACAATATATATTACATAAATATACTTAGTCTGGCCATAAATACTGTTACACTTAATTATAAAAAAATATTACATTTGAATTTCGAATCTG
>NC_052128.1:2279268-2298106 GCF_012273895.1 Zerene cesonia | reverse complement strand
AAAGTAATAAATGTTATTTGCAGTTAACAATTTTCTTTTTTCTTTATTACAATATTTATGGCAAGACTAGGTAGATGCTTATTTATTTTATTTTTGAAAATGTAACTGTTGTTTGGAAATAGCTTTGTGTGATATTTCACAATCAATTAATTTATTCCTATTGATATATTTACTAATAATTGCTTTCACTGTAAACACCTAGGTATTGTACCAAAAAAAGATACGTAAAAGTAATATAATATAAGTGAACAATTTGCTATAGTGTCAAATATTTATTGTAGGGTAGTATGTAAACATATGTTACAAGAGCGGGTCGACATAATTAAATTTTATCAAAATAAATGATGCATTACTAATTATTTGGTGCAGGTATCCGATTCGGAATATTGAACATGTTATGAAAATTCCGCCGCGAGCAAAAGCTATTATTTATTAATTTGCCGAAACTCGTGAAATTGCAAGGCAATAGGTAATTTAATTGACGGTTTTCAAAGCGACGTGTTTCCCAGTGTTAATTAAGCTACATTTATTTATTTCTGGTAACTCGTCCCAACTTTGTATGGATGATATTGAAGTATACATATCAACAAACATATTATTTGTTAAACAAAGACAATTTTTAACAAGAATTGAATGGCAAACAAAGTGTAGGTATTTTATTTCTACACTTCAAATGTGCTTTTATATGAAATCAAATTGTCATATATGTCATACTTCACAAAAATAGGTGTTAGTAAATTACTTCTTCTTTATTTTATCACAATTGGAACAGCTGTGATTGATTAAATAAATGTAGTAGGTAACTTACATACATACAAACGTGATAATTAATAATATTAGTGGGTTAAGTGCATCGTTATAGGATACGTAGGTATAGGATTTATGTGGGTCGTGTGAGTAATGCGTTAATCACATATGAATGGCTCTCCGATAACTACCCGATATCGATTTCCATTGTTGTCTTATTGCTTGTTTATTGGATTTTTAAGATCGATTTAATTGCTTATTACCTACTGGCTTTTGCCCGCGGCTTTGCACGCGTTAAATTCGTAGTAGTGTTATAGATGTTGTAGATACGTATAAAACAAATTCCCCATCAAAATCCGTTTCGTCGTTATAAATATTTTTAGCGTAGGTACATAGGGACATAGGGACAGACGGAGAAAGCGAATTTGTCTCATACTATGTAGTGATAACTATATTACATGCAGTACAAGGCATGCGTGGGACGCATAAATTGAAGGTATGGGTGGGTAGATTAAATACATATATTTAAATTGTCGCCTTTTTTAAGTAATTTTTGTTATAACTTAATTAGATTAGTTTAACTTAATTTGATTCAGTAATTTTGTGTCGTGAAAGACAACAATCACAATTTTATACTTATTGAAAAAAAGTTATGAGTACAAGAAATGAAGCAAAACTGTCACAAAGAATAATACGTGAGACTTGTAAATAATATTCAGCAAAGATAAGAAGCATTTTTTTTTCTTATTTAGAGAAATTTAAATGCGCCTCAAACGACCACGGTGAAATATAGAAAATAATAGATATTGCATGAGCAAAAAGGTTTTGTTGAAAAATCCTTGACCCCGTATTTATTTTACTTTTAACTCGCAAAACGACGCCGTTAGACCGCGGAAGAAATAGCAAGACAAATGCATTTTTAAGAGATGTTAACGAGAAATACTTGGCAAGGAATCGCGATTGTGGTCACAAATCTAAAGGTGAAGAATATTAAAGTAATAGAGTCATTTAAATTTCATAACACTATCGACGAGTCGGGCGTGCATTGGACGCGAAATAATCTCCATTGTTTATAAATACTTTCTTATCGCACAAATGAACGGCGAGTTAGCTAACACATTAACATTTCGACGGCTATTGTATTTAAGGAAAATTAACTCCATAATTCATATTCTTAATCATTTGGTTATAACAACGTCGGTTCAATCGTACGTGAATTAGCAAAAATCATACGACAAGTTTAATAAACAATTATTGTCAATACAATATCTCGCTGCGAGCGGCTGGCGCGAGGCAATAGGCCTAATTCCTAACGCTATAACATTGTCAAAACGTTGATCCCACGACATTCGGCAACCGTGAAACAAGCTGAAAGCTATTTACTGTCGAGCCCAGCGATGTGAATTTCACATCTTCCTGAAAATTAATGAGAAACGCCGCTTAGTACCTTTTAAAATGCAGCGCCAATCCACAATACGGCGTTGGTGGCGCGCCCGCGATCTGCCCGCTCGACTAATGAATGCTACGCGAAATCGTAAAAACATACTCGTCTTTTTCATTCACACGGACACCGACCGAGCGTCTCCGTCTCGCCGGGCCCGGTGCGGCAACGTTGCGTTTAAACCCGGATAAATTACATCCTATTAACTCCGTTCCGGTGCTCGATTTGAGCTTCAATGTCGCCAAACTTAAGGATTAAAATTGCATAAGACCATTTGTGTGGACTCGAATGTTTACACGAGACTTTATCGCCCTCATTACAGAGTCTATGTTGTATTGTTGCCGGCGTGCGTTACGTCGTTCCGGTCTCGTGTGTGATTATTAATTTGCTGTCAAATAAAGGGGCCGCTCACTTGGGCGTGCGTGTCAGAGCGAATTTCTGCCATACTTTGGAATCGGTAGTGATTATTTTTTGTTGTCTTGACCGGATTCGCAGACTGAGAGACATTTTAGAGCAACTGTATTTTAGTCTTATAAGTTTACGGGGAATGGCTGTCGGCTTTTTAATTAGGCTATCCAGTGGCGTTGTATTTCATGTTTCACTTTTTTATTGTAAAGAGACCATTGTAGTTGATGTTTCCTCTCTTGAAGTGTTTGAAAGAGGAATATGTATTTTAGGTAACATAATTTATATAGTGATGTTGCTTAACGGATTAATTATTATGAATTATGAATTGTTTACAGATATAAAATTAATTAAATTAGATTTAGTATCTATCTGGTTATTGTTTATTGTCGCCCATGTATCACTTTTATCTAACACACATACTCGTATTTCTCTAAATGCTAATAAAAATAAAATATCGTAAACATCGATTTGATATTGTACGGTTTTTGCATGAAAGCTACATTTATTTTTTCCCATAAGTCGAAAACATGAAGACTGAAGCACATGTGCCCGCTTGATCTGCGTACCGACAACGTAATCATTCATTTATAACAAAAAGTAATTACCGACTTAACAGATAATTAACTTGATATAGTTATATTTTTAAGTATTTTATATGCTATCGATGTATAGCTATATCTGGGTCTATAGATTCCTTATACACGTAAGATTTTATAAAACATAATAAACAGTACCCTAAACAAAAAAATATCAACGTCGTATATGTAGATAGGTAGATACATAAGACTTAAGTCGTGACACACTTTATTAGGGAATCTTAATGTGACTTTCAAAGTCATCATAATTTAATAGGTCATGTTTGTTTTACGGATTGATGTAAGAAATATTTGACTAAAAATCGATTATATTTTTAGGTATTCAGCTTAATTAGATCTTTTCTTTTGAAGTACACTACTGTAAAAATAATATTAACTAAATTAAAAAATAATAACAACTATCTTAATGCTTTTAAAAGCTTTGTATTTATATACCAACAAATAATGTGGCATGTGAAATTTTCGTTTGAAACTTATCGGCATTTTTTCAATGATCTTCAATTTACATATTTCGTAATATCATAATATAAAAGTGACGTGTGTCTATTTTGTTGACGCTACGGCACGAGATGTTATCTTCCCTGATCCAATTTGACCTCATTCTTATTCAGCAGTGGAGTTAGAACGGTTTCTGGTATAGCATTTCGAATGCATTAGGATTACAAGCGATCTAGCACTTTTTTACGATAATTCTAAGGTCATATTGCTTTGGTAATGAGCTTGATGTGAACGGGCTACTTTTGTTTTTTATATCTTGAGATGAGATTGGGTTAATATTGGGTTCGGTTACTTTGATTAATTTTAAATGAATTAGACGTACTTTTAAAATTATCCATATACGTATTACATTGTTAGCAGTTATATACATATTATTATCTATATTCTAAAGTTTCATTTTAATACGTGTTCAAATAAAGTGAATATTGAGGGAGAAAATATACAATGGATCAGCGATAGATTTCCTGCAAAAGCTTAAGAATATGCGATAAATTTTTACATCAAAACCAAATAAACAAACACACTTAACGTTACTTAATTAAACCGAGCTAATCAAGGTGCGCAACCGATGCAAAGATTCACGGAGATACGCCATATATTAGCTTTTGATAAATTAATTGGTTTTGCATAGCTAATCGGCGATGCCGGCTCCCGCCCACGCCCCGGGGAGATAGAATCTGTGCCCTTTAAAGGTGAGATCTTGTGGACTCGCTCCGGCGAAGACTCGGGTTGTGATGAGTCCCTATGTGGGCATACGTCACGCTGATTCGGACCCACGCGTATTGAACTTTCATAATAATTTCACTGAATTTTGAAAAGCTATTAAAAGTTTCGTTGCGTTGATTTTTCGAAGCGCCCCAGTAATGGTTACTTTTGTAGAGTTTGTTAAGCGTGTCGTTAATTGTATTTTATTTGACCTTGATGTTATTAATGTAAAAACCAAAGATAAAAAATCGTTATTAAACCGACTGCTCGGCCAAAATATTATCACAATATAGGAAATAAGCGGTGATTACATAGTTTAGCGAGCATAAAAATTACAATTTACGGCTTTGAATACAACAATACCTTTATCACAATTAGTTGTTTGGACTGCAAATAATTTAGCCCGCTACCATCTACTGCTACTAGAGTGACGTAAGCAGCGTACCGAATACCACGAGGAAACTTAACGCTGGCATTATGTTGTTAAAACTGAAGCACTGTGTTGCCATTTAACGTCAAGTGCACGTGCGGGGAATTAGCGATTCCTGTTTATTGTGCCGTGCCCCGCTGCGGTAGTGCGTAGTTGTGAAAGTGTCGTTTGTGAATAAATACACGAATACTACGCGAAGTCAACGCTTCTATTAAGCGATACATTAACGAAACTGATACATTTAGTCAATGATTTAACAAGTTAACAACGATTCTATATTTGGTTTATATATAATGTAGGTACATTATGGACCGCACTTATGGCAATGTCCGAGATTGATTTTACTCAAATGTTGGGTAAAATATGCTTTTTAAATACCTATCCTAGTTTATTATTCCGAGCTTTAGTATTGCGTTTATGCAAAAAAAAAACTAATGATGATAATGAACAATCAATTCATCAGAACATGGACCACACCACAAATCGTTCTAGACGCAAAATGTGCAGCGACACGTCTCTTGCAAGGTGCAAGCGAATGTTTACTGAGTTACATAAATGGAGTTGTGCGTCGTATTTAGTGTTAATTAATTGTATCTCTAATTGTTTGTATTGTTAAGCGATGATCTTACAGTTCCAAACGTTCATGTACATATACCTAGGTATAATTATTTTTTTTTTTTTTTTTTTTTTTTTTTTATGTTACAGTCGGCAATGGAGCTGGTGGGACGCCTGATGGTAAGCGCTACCACCGCCCAAGAACATTTGTAGAGGCATAAGGTCCTTTGCAGACCTTACGCCTCTACAAATGGATTGCCGACTTTTTGGGAAGGGATTAAGAAAGGATTGGCGATAGGAATAAAGGAAAGGACTGGGAAGGGTAAGGAAAAGGATATGGGCCTCCGGCTCCCCCACTCACCGAACGAAACACAGCAGAATGCTATTTCACGCCGGTCTTCTGTGGGGGTGTGGTACTTCCCCGGTGCGAGCTGGCCCAATTCGTGCCGAAGCGTGCTCGACTACCACATACAAAATTGTATTTGTCTATAGATTGACGTTAATTACTACTACTATATTTTATCGTTGTATCGTTATTGCTGATGTAGTTGTCATAAACAATCAATTTATGAGAGGCTTAAGAGAAAGTTTAAATTCAGAATATCTGAACGAGAATCAACTATGTTAATCAAACAAGAAGATTTAATTACACTTATAAATGTATTTAAAAGGCAAAGGTTGGATTTATCCACCTACATAAGGATTTACACTTAGTTTCTGTCCGTCGTATCGTGCGATAATATAGCCTCCTTTGTGCTATTTTAAATCGAAAGCGTTTGTGTAGCGCTACGGCATTTTATTTTTGTATTCTATAAATTTAAAATTCATAACTACAATTGTCACATAAAATATAAAACCTAATAACATTGATTCATTATTATTTTTCTTTATAGACCTTCACTGAAATTGAGAATAAATTTCTATAAACATAATTTATAGATTTATACTGTATCGAACAATAGGTAGTTGTAATGTAAAGATTAATTAGGGAAATGGCAACAATGGTTAGATTGCAGTGCGGCAGCGATGAAACAAAAGGTCAAATAATCAAGGCCGTAGGAGAGGAAGCTACCGGCGTGGTACCGCCGCGGAGCGATAGCGCGAAGGCTTTTCAATAAATCGACGAACGTTTTCTGTTTCCACTTGTAGGTACTGTGCGATTCAACTAAGAATGGGATCGATTTGCGCGATTTTGTGACGTCATAGATGCTAATTAGGTATTATAATCACAGTTAAGAAATTACGTTTGCATAAAAAATCTAATATGAGAGTCAGGCGTAATGAAATGAACTATTATTGAAATGTGAAAAGTATATATTAGTGAATAGCATGTTCTACATATACATAAATGGCATTGACGTTCGTATTCCTAGTTGAATCGCATAGTTATTTATTTACAAAATTAACCATTGCTTACGTTAGTGTTGGGGGTTAGGTTAGGTTAGTTTTAGGTTATCTTTGATTTTATTAACTTTATTTTGTTAATTAATTATCCTGTAATCTTTTTCTTAATGCAAAATTAATTTTTAAAGTATTTATTATTTATATTGTTCCACTAGCAAAAACAAACATGTAAATAAACTTCAATCAATGAACTATTAGTAAGTTTATAAATATCTATACTAATACTAGCTGACCAGACGAACGCTGTTCTGTCTGTCTCTTATTATTTAGGAGTATGAAAAATAGATATTGGCCGATTTTCAGACCTACCCGTTATACACAAAATTTCATAAGAATCTGTGCAGCCATTTCGGAGGAGTATGTTAACTTATATTGTGACATGAAAATGTAGGTATGGTAACTAAATTGTGAAAGCTGAAGGGTTTGTTTATTTGTTTGAAAGCGCTAAAATTATTTCAGTGTTATATAGCCCATTTATTGAGGATGGCTAAAGGCTATATAACATTATGTGCTACGTGGGTAAAACCACGGGGCACAGCTACTGAAGGATAAGAATATATAAATAAGTATTTCTTCGAATTAAAATATTAACAGTGCAAATTTGTTTTGTTACAGGTACGTACCGGATTATAAACATACACGATCATACATACATTTATAAACGTACGAGTTCGGCGTGCGGTATGTGGATCGTCGCGCACAAAAAGCTTCGCGGCGATTTATATAACTGTAACACATAGTATAGACAAGCGTTACTTCGAGTTTGCTTTGAGGAATTTGCATGTCGCGCTTTGTAATGCGCCATTTTGCTGTGTAACGTCATTAGTGCAATAAAAATGTGGCTAAGTAAATTCGAGAGTTTTTACGAAGCTCTCCGGCTAGACTTGTTAATAAGTCGTGTCGCTTTAAGACTGGGCAACGGTACTCTGTAGATACATTTTGAACTAGATAATTTCAATGGTAGAATTTAGCGTCCAAATTAGACGTAAACCACTTATAGTGTCGCATATGTATACATTCAGTATGATGTTAGCTGACACTTTATAATCAGATTAAGTGGTATTCTATTTACAGTAAAGCAATTTATTCTTTTAAAATATTTGGGTGAGATATGTATACCTACATAATCAAGTATTTGAAAATGTCCACAATGGCCCTTTCTGAATACATTTTTCCATGTCTCGTTATAACCAGTCTATTTGTGTTCTGTTCCCGAAACGGTAACTACATTAGGTCACTCTACGGTCCATCTTATATGAAGCCCCGAAGGCGGCGTGCACAGTGCACCGTACGCCGGATCAAAATGCAAACCTATGCAAACGCCTGCGAGGCGAGCACACGTGAAATTCGCGTTATGTAGAATATTAAAGTCGAATTGTAACAATTAAGGAACTGAGCTCAGACGGAAATTAGTCGCCGGGGGAGACGCAAACTCGCCTAACTAAACGTAGGCTGCGTGGCGCGCAAGTGAATTTATTGTTTGGAAAATAATCACGAGCGTCGGCGGCTTGTTGGATAAGTTTATGCTTTCTGTTCTCGTGTTGGATGATACTTTGGTGCGCGTTTAATGCGCGGAATATTGTTGACACATTGCCTACACGATTTAAGGATTTTCTTGTTTGAACATTGGCGAATAGATGCGATGACAGCTTATGATTGATGGATCTAAAAAGCCTATAGGTATTTACTATAGTTGTGAAGTTGTATTAAGGGGATACTAGACTATTTATAAATTATGCAAGCAGAGTTGCTTATTTATAAAGGTAATGTCAGTACCTAGTCAAGAAATCCCCGTTATCGTCGATATTTGTTTACGAGCAAGTTGAGAAAACCATATGATTACTAGGTCATACGCATATTATATATATATATATATATATATATATATATATATATACATACGTGTAATAATATTCTCTCTCTCACTTTAAATGTTACATAAATAACAATTGAACGTGTACAGATCATTAATGAAATGTGCTCAAAGCATATTATAGTAATCCGTAGCCGTGCCGAGCTATTTAACCGCGTTAACGTTAATCTCAATAATTGGGAGCATAACTATTGTACATACCGTTCGATTGCTATTTTGATCGCTTTAATCAGAGATTGATTTGGGTACACAAGTGTAATCAGTTTAAACAGAGGGGACGTCGTCCTAATGTGTGAAGCCTCACCTCCCGCGCACATCCCGGGCATTAACCGGGGCTTAGCGTGCATTCGTTACACAAAAACGTTTCAGTGGGGACCCATACGTTTGTGGAGGTTTCGGGTTATGCGAGTGTCGGTTTAATGAAATTTGTGCGTTCTATGAAAAGAAACTGGCATGCCGGCTATAACTTTGTGGTTACATTTAACATTGAAGTAGGTTTCTTTGAATTTGTCTTGTTATTTTTATATCCATCATACTTATAGCCTAAAATTTTTGTAGATATGATATGCTTTTGTGCAACAATAATTGAACTGAGATATTGCGTGAATAATTAATCATACTCGTTTATCGTATAGGTACTCTTTGCTAAAATAAATTATACTTATTGGCTCAATGATTAATTTCCCTAAAATCAAATAAATGCCTTTTTGTAAATAGATAGTCTGCATAAATACTTAAAATTTCGATAGTAATACCTTCGTTTAGTTTAGATAACTACAGACTAGGTGGAGCCACCATACGCTAATAAAAGCTAAACGAGAGGGAAAATTAAAATAGGAATTAGTTACTATGTATTTATTTTTGTATCCAAGTTTATTAAAGTACGAAGAACCAGACAAAGTAATATAATAATGATTTTGCGTAGAGCGGTTCAGGTAGCGTATTATTATCATTGGGTAATCTCGCATTTTGTAACCGCAGTAATTGATTGTGATCGTTGTTTTGATTACAAATCCTAGTGGATGTGAATAACAATTACCAGCTAACTGGACTGTATGAATCTGAATAATGATACCTGAACGTAATGCAAATTGTAGACGAAGAGATGGTGAATGTTTAGGATGTGAAGTATGATATGCAATATTTATGGGAGGTAACGATTTGGTTAAAAACAAAAAACCAAAGAAATGTCAACTTAATTTATTCAAAGAATGCTAATATTAATATTATTCATTTAAAGTTTTAAGAGTAAAAATAAAAATCAAAGATGTATTTTTAATATATAATTTTATATAATTGCGATTAGAAGGTGACATCATTACAAATTACAACTTGAAGAATAAATGAATGGAATACAATTAATTGCCTCCAATAAGAACGAATAAATCCACATGTGCGTTAGTATGATCTTGTCAATCAAATAGCACGTTCACAAATTAATTAAAATGCATGAAAAACGTGGGAATGTATCACATTAAAAACAAGCTACAAAGTCAGCTCTCAAAGCCGCGTCGTGTTGTGGTAATCGTACCGGCAGTAATCTTGTAATTGGGTTTTATTGTTTATTTCGCTGTTCGAATGAAACTCGCGTTATCATGTTTCTGTTCCGACTTCCACGAAACGAGGTTCTCCAATTGCATTCCTCATAGTAGAGGTATGGAGGAACCTGGGTAGTAAATGAACTAAATAAAATATTATGTGGCTCTCGAAGCGAAGTCGTGTTTAAGTAATTGCAGCGTTAGTAATCCGGTAATTGGCGGGTGGTCCGGTCCCCATTGTGGGTCCCGCGGTGCCGATGGCACATACCCCTGCGGTTAATCATATTTGTACTGTGCATCGCCAAAGGGTTGGGGTCAGCGCAAAACTGACCGGAAGTTTTGAGGGTTGGCTTTTTTGTATCTGTGCCTATTGTGTTAGGATGATTGAGTTGTGCGAGCAATTATAGTTGATCGTGTTATACGCAAATTGGTCACGTTCGCACGGGCCACGAAATCTTATAGATAACAATGAACTGGCTGTGCCGCGCGGTTTCACCTGAGGACGAAACAGCGGGAAGAACAAGTATTTCTATAGCTTGCTCATGTATTATTCTGTTACATAGCTGTTAAGTATCATGCAAATCTGTTCACTGGTTTTCGTGTGAAAGAGTACATTTGTACATATCTCTGCATTTCTTCAAACTTTCGAGTTTCTATTGTTAGTAGGTTAAATAAATTAATGTAAAAGTTTATAGGTAATATTACGTATATATATTATATAGATTGATACTCATCATCACTGGTAGGGTAAATGGAAGGATAATTCCTCGCCGGCTTATGTAAGATTTGCCCTTAAGATTTAATACGTCACCTGTTACCTTTTAAATGATTATGGGCCTTTAAGCTTTTAGCTGGTTATACAATACTGTGTGGATTAAGATATATTGAGCATTTCACAATCTTCAAATAAACAAAGTGCTTACTGCCGAGGTGGTGTGGAAGTTAGTCTTAAATCATAACTAATTTGATAGTCAAGAATTCTCCCTCACCACTATCTCTCCGACCTCCGTTGACTCTGTATTGCAGATCTAATAATATATAAACAATATCGTCTTTTTAATAGTAAGTAGTAATAAATATTGTACTATTCAATAGATGTTTACGTGACAAACTCTTTAACGGTAAAAGATAATGCTATATTTACAGATACAATCTAGGTGTACTTTCCTTCAATACATTGTATACAGTAATGTATGTGAACAATATGTAATCGGTACGCTGGTGTGGGTTTAAGGTTAGATAAGTAATCGATATTATTAAATGTACAGTTTAGTTACTGTTGAACTAATATTTACCGACATATAACCTGTATTTATATTATACTGCCTGATATTAAAATTGTAATGCTCGTTATTTGAATTATCACTACATACCTAGTATAAAATAAAGTCGCTTCCCGCTGTATGTTCCTATGTATGTTTTTAAATATTTCAAACTACGCAACGGATTTTGATGCAGATTGAGATAAATAGAGTGATTTAAGATGAAGTATTAAATGTTTGGTTCTGTTTGGTCGGGTCGCTAGTTTGGTTTTAATATTAATGTAAATATGTTTCCAAATTTAGCCTTTCTTGATCTATTTTACATCCTACGAAGTTGAGAATGGATAAGGTTTGAAAATGATTTAAACAAATAATATTTACATTGGCGTATATTTCAAGTCTAATATATAGGCAGGTACTTGGCACGGAGTTAAGTAATAAAACCACCCGTATAACAAGTTTACGGTGACGGAGGCACGGTGTAGCGGGCAGATGTTGAAATCTGACCCCGTCTCGATAACAATAACAACTAGGAGGAGAGGTGAAGGGGTCATTTTTTTTATAACGGAAACTTGGCTTTGAGGCTTTTGTTCAATTTAAAATATAGACGCTTTTAGCTGTGAAGTGCGTGTTTCACGTACAGGAGAGACGATTAAATTGTGCTCAGTTTGAGAATGGGGAGGGCGTATTGAATTTCATTGTAAATGGTCAGATGTAACAGTGTATAAAAGTTTTATTAGTTCTTATGTCATTGATTTAAGGTTCAATTTACAATCGTAGCTTAACATTCTCAAGGTATAGATATTCATATACATTAAAGTATAATAATAATCTATAAACCTTATAATATAAAACACGAGGAATTTACTTCTGTTTGCCTAATTTAGAACAGGAATGTACCGCCTCCAATATGTCTTGTAAATAAACTTTTCAATTAATAAGAACACGACGTTAATTATCATTAGTAATATTGATAAATGTCGTTTCACCTAAAGAATAATTATTTGTGGGAAACCTAAGGTAAGAGTGGCCGTTTTTATCGAACGACAGACAGACTAATGGTGCACAGAGTGTTTGTATACACCGGCTGGGATAATGAACGTGGGAACTGGTTTGCATTAGAAATACAATGTTTAGATTTTAATAGGCCTATGGTGGGTAATGATAGTATTGGCTCTGGGAGCGCTCTACTCTTCATTTTATAGTTTTGTTGGGAAAGTTCTGTTTGACAAAGCATATTCCCCTATCCTTTAATATTTATTGTCTCTGCACGTACTGCAATGATACATATATTTTCGTAACACTTCCCAGTCTATTCTTTTATTCACGTCTACATTATTTTAATTGATTTAATAAAAATAATAAACGCGGTCAATGCATTTTGCAGAGGCCCTACTTCTGCAAATGTTTATGGTCGTTCGTAACCGTTACCATCAGCTCAGTTGTTCGTTCATAAATAAAAAAAAAAATGTGTATACATTTGCTATACTAAAGTAGGTGCGTGCAGTATGACTTCGTATAGAAAAAAGAAAAAAATACCGGTTACAGAATTGATATAAATATTAAATATAATACTTAAATGTTTAAACATTATCCATCGAAATTTTTTCTAACACACAGAAATTCGACACTAATAAGATGATGTTATAGAATGTTTGTGACGCTAGACATATATTAAACAGGATTATGTGATGCTTAATCGCAAAGAATTTAGTATTCATAGATTATAGAATACGGTGCATAATGGATTAGCTCGTTGCATAAACGCGTAATAGGTCACCTCTATCGGTAATCGATTTCATTGAATTTAAACGTCTTTATTGCATATGTAAAGTATTGGTAATCATTTTATATTAGATATTTCTTTCATCAACAAATATATCAATAATGATAAATATTCGATTCGAAATTTTTGAATAAACGCACATGCAATAGCGACGATATAATTCAAGATATTTAATACGAAGATGTCACCTGTATTACTGTACAACTATGTAACAAATGCGTTTTACTAAGCCCCCAGTTAAGTCCCCTATCCGTTGCATTTCATGTGTTTCATTGATCCATTTTCTTTGGGGATAAGTATTTACTTACACACTACACACTTAATTCTTTTTTCTGACGCACTGGACTATATTTGCGAAATATTATTGTTAAGGTACTTAGGGTATACTTATAAGAACCTTTTTAAAGAATTAAACTTTTAAAGATATGGCGCTCGCACGATGCCGCTCACATCTCGTAAGTCGTAAGTTACACACATACGATTTAAATAAATAAAATTGTCTTTACGGTACCAGTTTTACGATTGCCGTTTCTCGTAATGATATGTTTTTTTTTTTCAGGATCGTTTCCTTTTATACTTATCACTACTACTACTATGTTATAGCCCTTGAAAATCCATTGTGAACATATATTATTTTTACAAATGTGTTCACACATAACATGCATTGCATATTTTATGTTACTAAGTTACTTTCAGTTCCACTGATTTTTAACATTAATATATTGAATGATAACGCTATTTTACATATAATATGAGGAAAGTATGACATAATCATCATCTATTTTCTATATGAAATAAAATACAATCTACGATTAACCCTCAAAGGAAATAATTTATCTGTTTTGTCGCTATGTAGTCGGATGTTCTCAGGAAATACGCTGCAAGAAAGTATCACATAGTGACACTGTTGATGGAGGCGGTTAGTCAACGCTTCGCTAAGCGGATGAGACGCTGTGACAATACCGTTACCGTCGTACGTGGAGTGGACGCTTTACAATGTCATTTCTTCGAGTGTTATGCTTGCCTGGTACTTGTTACTAATAAAAGAAACGTCTTTTGCTTTCATTGATTATGTAAGATTTGGAAGACTTCCTATAATCGCTGTTGCAATATGCACTCCAAACATTATCTATTATCCAAATATACATTATATTATATAAGAAGTGATATGTATCCAGTTTTTAAAATCAATCCATTCTTTGAATTACTTACACACCACATACTTACTTCTTCTATTTTCTTCTTTTTTTTAGATAGCTATTCAGGTAAATCTAGACTGATATTAATAAAAAAACTTGTGCATACTCAAAAAATATATATAATACATAGTTCTACATCGTAATCGCTGAGTGAACAGTGGATCCACTCAAAATATCCAAGGTTGTTAGGTCATTCACATGCAGACGCAAATTTTGTGTGGTCTGCTAACGCTGATAAAATTTCACGCATGGCCGCGTTTATTGATAATTTTTCAACTACCGGTTTAATATGGAGCATTATAAATATCGAATATTATTGCCACATCCACTTCATTCCATAAATTGTTACTTGTAAATCCTTATAAAATTTATATTAATTTTATTGGCTCGTACTAAAAAGGATTTCCTATAGCTTAAATCAATCTGAACGTTAAAAATGGAGCGCTATTATGTACATGTTTTAATTTTCAATATTGTATCTGGTATTTTTTTTAGACAAGGATTTTTTATTTATTTCCATTCTAAGAAAAAAGGGCATCGTACCCATTCGGTAGAGATCTGGTTGTACCAGGCTCGTAGCGGGCATCAGGAGGTTGTCGGTTCGCAGGTCAAGGCGGTGCGCGGACTGTCGCGGGTCGAGGACCTCGCGACACGCTTGGGGTAGGTCCCGTTACTTCTCCCGTCTTATATTGCCCTAGTACTCGACTTGGTGACTGTCTGATTGTTTTCAAGGGCAATTTTTAATAAAACAGTCCGCGTGATTGGCAAAATGAAATATAATTATTTACCTCAGTATTTAAAGGCTATGAACTCCGCTTGGGGTTTAGGTAGGTCATTAGCATTTGTTTTAAATTTGATTGAATACTTTTGAATTTGCTGTCGATAGAGTAAAATCCCTTAATTAAATGTAAAGGGATTGTATACCTAAATTCAATTGTTTTAATACGAAATACATTAAGGCTGGTAAAACATCGATAAAAAAGCAAATACCTAGTAATAAAAAAACTGTATTAGTGAACTTAAATTATAGATTGAAGCCACTAAGAGCTTCGTATGCAGACAATAGATAATTGTGTGGGAATGAAGCCGTCAATTCATCGAAATGGCTCGTCTAAGTTACTTGAAAAGAGTTAGTCATCAGTTTTTGATATATTAAAATAGATATGGCATTCTTCTAAGAAATTCATTTCATACACTCGTTTATAACTCTAGTTAAAGTTCTGAAAATACATAATTTTTTGAATTTATTTATTTTTTTATGTAAACATAATTCATATGCGCCTTGTTATATTACAGTAATAATATAAATATAAACTGTTGGTGTTTGGAGTGGGTCGACGATTGCGTGTCGTGGGAACGCAGCCGAGAGCGTTCAGGGAAGCGCCTATCTATACATCGTCGCCGACAGTTGGCTCGCGGTCAACCTTATTATTTACTCGAATTAACTATCAGAAGTATGAAATACTACACCTTCCTTTGTAGGCACGGATACACGGATGTTTGTAGGAGCGTGGTGGTGAATAAAACGAAACATCGACTGTAAAGGTTATTAACCCGGATTCTAATCGACGTCTCAATTTTGAATTCGTTCTGAGAAATAATATTAACAATATATTAATTTTATTCGAATCTATAATTCTACAACACGTTGTTTCTTAGATCTATAACTTTATTCACTTTTTTAATATATATGTATTTTGTATTTCTCTTTTTAATGTATAACATTAGTAACTAGATACCTACCCATGTACTAACGGTTGAATGTCATTACTAGCTTTGTGAATATATATTTTTAAATATAAAAGCTGTATGGCAAATAAAGATGCGGTTAAGGCAGCACTATGATGACTTGCAGTGGCTTAGACTTGTTTTGTGGTCATGTTGGCTTTACCTTGTGATCAAACTGACAGAAACTAACGTCATGTCAACATTTTCAAAGAAAACGAAATGCACCAATCTATCACTGTATTATAAAAAAAAAATAAGTTCGTACGTAAACATAACCCAGTTTCAGTAGCGCCTGAATCACGAATATGTAGCCGTGTGATAAAACAGGCTGGTGTATCGAAGATTGATGTAAACGCTACTGGCGCCGGGCCAAGTGCGGCTTTACCGATACCGATACAAAAGCGTTGCGATATTTAATAGGGGACAATTTGTTGATTGATACACCACTTATAATTGTGCACATTTCGGCTTTTCACCGCGACTGTACTTGGATTTGCGTACAGCGTATTTGTGACTTGTGATTGGTAATATCGCTTTTAATATATGCGTATGTACGCGCGTACGCGCGAGCCGAAAAAAAGCTACTCATTTAAAAAAAATTATGGCTTATTATTATTGTTTAAAGCCTTATCTTTGTCACTGTACTCGGAATTTCGACTATCTTACTTATGGTCTCTCTTTTGTACTGTGAAAAATGTGAGGGTGATAGGTGCTTTTTTTAGACATTGTGTGTTAGTGATTTAAATAAATAATATATGTATAATGATTTATAGGACTACACCCATTAGGCTAAATGATTCCAATTGTGACTCATTAATTAGGATCTAATATAGCTTTCCAAAGTTACGTCTTTTAAATTAGACCCAGTTTATGCATTTAATTTCCTTTTACTTTGTCTTATCTATTAATCTCAGACAGCAAGATTTATGAATATGTATAAACCCATTAAGAATTGGCAGAGAAAAATAATATATTTCATCCAATCTGTTAGCAATATGGCTCCATTATGTTGCGATTCTACAAGGTAACTATTTTTGGATTTATTCTTATTTCTTACACGAGAAGATTTTGGTCTACATTGCGTTTCTCATTCGCAAATGGACACCTCGACGTTTATATTTTTAAGAAATGTACTGCGTTTGGCTCAAACTTTGGGATTCACGCTCGTTATAAGAAGGCTTAACGCGAATGTTGTCGGGGCGTGATTTATCTACATCTGCTGATGAATCTGGCATGCATTTGTGGTGCAACGTCTCTCACTCGCTTCAACGTGGGGCGTGCGAAAGAGACGAACTGACGTCACAGACGAAATAATTCGGTGGATTCACTTGACATTAGCGACAAGGTTATTAATTTGGATTATTCGAGCGGCGAAATTTTTGTCGGTTTGTGAAAGTGAAAATTATTTGTATACTTGCACGAGTGTTCGTTCGTCCAATAGATTAAAGGCGAGGTGTTTGGTTTTTAAATTGTAACAAGGTACGAAAATTGTTGCTTTGTGAATGTACGTGGTAGAAGTGGAAATGGAAAATATTTTTATTTTGCGACTTTCTCATTGAATCATAGATTATGGTCTCGCCTTTAAAGTTTATGTAAATATAAAGTGTACACTTGCGACTAGCGTCTGATGATCCTTGAATATGTTTTGACGTTTTATTTTTCATTTGCGCTGAATATTGGAAATTTTCCTTGATTTTTTCCGTGACAGGTAGGTATATCATTTGAGAATGATTACAATTTTCTTCCTTTGCGATATTAATTGTTTCGAATTAAAAGTTATTCGTAATTAAAGCTGAGTCTAGCGCGACGCGATCGAGATAGCAGCAAGTTGACCTACTGCGTTGTTACGCCGTGTCATCGAGTTTTATAGGTTATCTTAATTGAAGGGGAAATACAAGCCACGCTCTATGATGTGGAGCAAACTCGTGAATCAATTTTATTTCGTTTGATGTTCTTTTACATTTAATGATTTGTTGTGTTTTTGTTTGTTTATTCGTCATTAAATTTACTCCAACTTTGATAGGCATTTTATTCTGGCGTCAGCATCACAAATTTACCTAATTGTAATTCATACATCATTATCTATTGAATAACAATATCAATTATCGTTCACAAATCGTTTTCTAGCTATTGAATAATGTTAGAACTATATAATAATATACATGCACGATTTATTAGTCTATGGTCTCGATAGTAGGCATGCCTGCGCGCGCGCGCTGGACAAATAAACGTCTCGACTGGTTTGGGCGTAACCTCCTTCCTACCTTGCTACACGCCGGTCAAAACATCGCTCATACTTTGACACCGATATATTGGTTGGGTGTTTAATATAATACCTTGGTACCATGTTCATATGTTTATTAATAAGCCTTGATGATTGTTTTATTTGTGGACTTGCTTTTGAGGATTTCACATATTAGATTATACCACGGGCGTATCCGGGGCGGACCGCTAGTAAATATAAGACTAATGTAAATGACAAATAACATTCAAAATAGACTACTTTACTTATTCAGACGCACAATGTTCTATCAACACAAAAGCTATAAGCTTTTACATTGACTGTCCCCGCCCATCGTCATGTTTGATCAATCGAATAACACAACACGTGTAACGCGAATTAAAGTTGTGTATCGCATATAACAATGGCGCGGCAAAAAAAACCTGG
>NC_052128.1:2266325-2278268 GCF_012273895.1 Zerene cesonia | reverse complement strand
GATTAGATGACAGTAGGTATTCCCATAACCACCTTTCAAAATAAGTATTAATCTCTGCAAAAGAACATTCCTAGAGCAACACTCTTCTATTAGGTGCAGGCAGTTAAATTGACAATTGATATACACCTCAAACCAAACATTCGACACTTTCTGCGAATCGAACCCGCACACGAGACTCCGGCCGCCACACGCAGCGCTGCAATGCACCAAACCGACCAACGTGTCAATCCAATCGAGTTAATTACATGGAGACGAGTGGTCAAGCGGGCTCCAGTTAGTCGCAACCGACGCGCCGCTTCAATGCCAAGGCTCTGCTTTTGACAAGGCGCTTACGTGAGCGTTTAGAATTTAAAGCATGCGTTAATACAAAGGGAGACAAATCCATGTTTCGTTAATTGAATTATAACATGAAAACGTAAGTAGTCATAGCGATATCCGATAGTTGTGAAAACTTATAAGTTATTACATAGTAAATAGTACACATGGAATTAATTACCTACTCATTAAAAATTTCACAACATTAGCACGTCGGTGCCGCGAATCCAAGACATTTAGCCATAGGATTAATCTCGATAATAAACTTTACATCTAGCTAGAGGTCCGCCCCGGCTCCGCCCGTGGTAATAGTGCAGTCTATATATCTCAGGTGAAAAAATTTGAAAATCGGTCCAGTAATTACTAAGACTAGCGCGTATAAATAAACAAAGACTCTTAAGCTCTATATCATTACAATATATAACTTAATTTAGAGGTAGATAGGCACTACTAGCGTTCAATACATCGAAGATCATATGAAGCCATTGAATTCCATACTTCGTCCTTCCCCGAATGTCTGAGACCATCGCATCGAGTCGATTAAAGAAGGACAGGGATAAAACCATTTCGTCTTTCTTTTGTGATCTTAGAATAAGTTTCATTTATAAAGGAATTTATTTCTAATATAGCAGTGTTATTACTATGAACAGACATCTGTAGGTATTTACCATAAATTGCGCAAATCAAATGATTTCTCAATGATTACAATAGCTTTTATCTTCAACATGACAAGACGTGCCCAATGGTCATTTCAAACAAATATTCAAATCGCAATAAATCGGTCACGTGCGAGTAGGGCTCACGGCACTTAGGGCTCCATAGATCTAAAGGGCAAGTGCAAAAAAATAATGAGATCCAATATATGACCGCGCAAACCGTTGCTTTATTAGTTGTTGGTATAGAGGCAACAAACACGCATCATCTCTGAAAATTTCAACTAACTACCACGTTCATGAGATGCCTTATGACAGACTGACGGTCTGGCAGACACCGAAATCGTAGGAATAGGGTACCGTTTTACCCTTTGCATGCGGAACCATAAAAACCAATATTGAAGACAACCAGACATTTTGCAAAACTAGTATTTATATCGCCGCCGATGCATAGAAACGAACGGGTTGCTTATCTTACTATACTTGTTTATTATCTGTGCAAATTAAATGAATTTCAAATGTTAACTTCAGTACACTTCAAGTCTATTACTTATAAATACAATAAATTTAAATAGTAGACATCCAATTTAAAATTTTGCTAATAAAGATAAGAGACGTCTACGTTTGGTATGTGGCAAAATTTAATTTTTCGAACATTTACACAAAACTTACAATGAAAACAAAATAGTGTATTCCAGTTTCATTTTTTTCTATACGTAATTACATAACGTATTGTGTCATGATCACAATTTTTCAGATTGTACCTGTTTTTTTTTTTCGATCACAAATTTTAGGACAAAACAGAGTTACAGCCACAGATTATCATACAATTGTCAGACACGACATATCCCTAATTGTTAACAATTGTATTACGGTATTCAAATTGCGCGTGTCCAAACATCAACACATCATTCACAGTGGCGCATCAAGTTTGCACTATTCATTATATGAATCTGCCCGAATCGCACTAGGTTTCATTCATGTATATCGCTGCACACATTGATAATAACCCCACGTTTACGCAAACATATGATACAAACAGATTTACACCAGACTAGGTCCTGATTTAAGAAATCTGTTTAATGATCATGTATTTTGACAAACATATGGTCATAAATAATTAATAATCAAACTGATTTATTCTTCAGCTTACTTCAGAAACGAGTAATATATAATAAATAGCATAGATACAATAACAAAAAGATACCTAATACCTAATAACATAGATACAATAACAAAAAGTTAGAAAATCGTTTTGCGCAGAATTCAATCATATAAAAGTCAATCTATTCTGATGATCTATTCAGATAAAGACCGTCTTATTGTGCCATATCATCATACAATATATACCAAAAAACCTTTTCAACTTCCACACCAAACACATTCAAAACCATTTGTATCTCAATCAAACTTTCAAGACTTCAGATATTGTTATCGCCAAATCTACCAATCACTTGTATCGACACACGAAATATTCAATTTAACTCATATCAATCTAATAATATCGCGAAATAACGACACGTGATATTGTATGTGTACTTTGTAGGTACACGCGGATCCTCCAACATCTACGCAGGCGGCAGGCGTCCAACGTCACGTGTATTTCATTCACACGATTAAATTAAGCGGAGGTAAACATTAAACGACAAAATATATTAACTACGTATTTATATCGAGTATAGTAAATAGTAATATATAAATAGCTATTGGCCTCATTCATAAATAGCGACCCACTCTAGTTACGTTTCGTTTCGTTTCGTCTCACTAAAGAAAACGTACTCAGATTACGTTGAATGTTTTTTGTTGATTTGTTATTGTGATATGATTATTTACCTTTCTTCTTGATAAAATACCTTCTTCTTTGTAAGTTGGCGATCATTAGGGCTATTTCAATTTTGGATATTGCTATTCTGAACAGTGGCTTTTGATTAAATACTACATTAATACTTAAATATGCTTGAAATAACTACTTTCCTGAACGTTAAGAATATCAATAATATCCAATAAAAATGTATTATGTATTAAAACCAGATCACAAACTCAAAATCTTATCTACACAACATAAAAAAAAACAAGACAATGGAGAAAATAGTAATAATCAATGACGTCACCGCATTCAATTTTAACTCGATACGGAATTTCACTTATAGACGCCGTCTAAAACACCTCATCCTTCAGTTGCCCCTCCATTAGGGCACAATCACTTAAACACGCGGGCGAGGAAACTGTCTCGCAGCCCCTTAAAACCGACGCAACAAGATTTATGTATTTCTGACAAACCATCCGTCCGCGGTGTCGTATGGATGAATCAAAAAGTTAACGTCGACAGTGGCGCTTTTGTTACGTGTAATATGAATGACTGTCCGTCCGTCTAGGCTTCGCCTACATTACACATTATAGAGCCAACGGTGTTTAATCAATAGTTATTCAAACAAACAAGTATACTCTTACTATTCAATTACATTGTTTAGTATAGTATAGATAACAAGAACCGCGATTTGAAGTATTTCCATCAAACCATACCATATATAAAATTAATTTTCAATAGCTGTGTCCTCGATACAGTTGACAACACCAAAAAAAATACGAAACTAACCTAACCTAATCAACAGGAACTCGGCTGACGTTTCAAGTGCCATTGGACACCTCTGCATAAAAACCCGTTTCCTAGTAGCGATCTATCAAAGGCCACAAAAACAAATACGGACAGTGTTACACGTTCGGAATTGTCACTTATATAAGTTATTTTAAATTTACGTACATCTTGAACCAGCATATATCCCGGTTCATAATTTCATATCATATAGTATATATAATATAATAAAAAGTTGTCACTTTTCGGCTGGTCAAACTATTAATAGTTCGCCAAATGTAAACCGTGAATGTGTAAAACATCAAGCTTTTGTAGTATTTCCGGAACTTTATACCTATAGCTATCTAGTTAATTCTCATACGTATGTATTTTAATATACTTTGACATAATTAATTACATTCTGTTTGTACACGATATAAATATTCTTTAAAATACGTTCATATTTAGGTCTCTAATCTTGTTAGGCTGTGAACATTGTACAGTATGCATGAGAAATGCAGTTCTTCAAATTAAAACGAAATAGACTACCAGCCATACGAACCAAACTAAATTCCTTCTCACGGACCGTACGGTATTGACGCGCGCGCACGTCGCACGTCGGAAAGGTCAAAAGCTATTTGTCTCTTTCCCCATTCGGCTTAATGAACGTGAACGAACGAGAAGAACGTATGCAAATGATTGTCAACAAACAAAAAAAAAAAGGATAGCCAACTTACTGTGGCGACTCGCTGTGATTGATTAGATGCACCTTTTTTTTTTGTTGGAGACCTTTAAGCCTCCGGCGAACAAAGTGCGAATAGAGTATTCTGTGAATATATTTTACTTTTTTTAACTTTTATGAATAAAACGACAAATGTAGTCTGTTTCACAGCACACTAATGCGACTTATAAAATGTCGAATCTGAGAATAACATAAAAGAAGTAGGTACACAATTTTATTTGTAAATTATAAAATAATACTACCCGTCCTCCCCAGCTGCACCCGTGGTACATACCTAGATGACAGTACTGAGGGTTCACGGACATACATACACAGCGGTAAAATAATTTTCGCAATCGGTCCAGTAGTTCCTGAGAACGTTTAAAGAAACAACCAAACTCATATTAATATTATTAGTTGTAAATTGTACACAAATAAAATTCAATGCACATTCCGTCCCTCGTCGATCGCAGGCCCAACCAATTGGGCCGTGGCCGTAGCCAGTGTTTCGACACAGCAGCGGGGACAATAGCTACTCTCACTGAAAACTGGAAAGTAATAAATGGCTCGTAATCGTAAACAGTGGATGTCCGCTCGTAAATTTCAATACTAAACGCGACACGTTGAGATAATACAAGATTATTATGTTTGGCAACAAAGTTCGCGGCCTGCATGTTATTGCTTATTAAAACCGACGACCGGCTGTAACTCTTCTTCTAAAGGCATTGTTGTATTGATGTGTCGGACTTGAAAATGTATGTAATTAATCATATTATTATTAGTCATTATCTCTGAGTGGATTTTAATGACGTCATACTGTCAATATCTTTATGTGTTTCGTAATTGAATCTAACAACGCGAAACTATAACGGACTTCACACGGACAGTATTCATCAAAATTCGTTAGGCTATTTGTTTAGGCGCGATTAATACTCAAGCGGAAATAAAAAAACTTTCACACGAACAACATTATTAAGAAAGGTTTGTACGATGACTTCAGTACCTAGTTAGTCACTTTTGTGTGGGCGCAGGAACATACAGAAGTGGCTAGTCAATTGCCTCTACAATAATGATACGCGATCGAAACGCGAGAACACAATTAAATGCAAGTGAATCACACGACCGTATTTAACGCGAAAAACATTGAGGTTAAGAGCGAAATAAAATAATGGAGAGACGTATAAATTAGTTTACATGACCACTGTTTACGTCCGCAGTTCACGGCCGCCCGACACCGCGCCTGATTGCGATACGACCGTCTCGCTCTATCGCATCGACGTAATCGATAATGCGCGTTGTCGTCCCGCTCGCACACTGATTTACAGTCTAGGAGTTTTACAGCGCTACTTGTGCGTGTAGCGCGTAGTCCATTTATAGTGGAGCTATAAAATAATTACGCTAACCTTCCATTTAATTACGTTTAAGTAAACATCACATTAATTGTCCAGACCGAATGTGCCATTACGTATGGGATATAGATAATGCAATATACCTACCTAGCCGTTGTGGACATTAACATACATTATTAATAAGTATATCATCTAAGTTGTTTGTTAGACAAATATCAACATCAACACATATTAATGCACTTTTTTATTACATTTTATACGCCGCTAATGAAAAGCCATATACAGGTGAAAGTAAAAAACTACAATAACATTTCTTCACAAGAACATCATACTCAAACAATATCATAAACGGGCACATAAACCTATTATTGGTTCGCGCATGAATAGTAATTAAAAAAAAAACTAGAAAATGATAAACTTTCACGTAATTGATGGTAGCTGTGCGAATGTATAGTAACTAATTATGCAGAGTGCAACACAGTCGGTTGTGTTGGCGGCGGTGCACGCGCGCTGGGTGTCCACGCGGTGTGGCCTTTTGGGACACTATAATAATAGCTATTTTATGTATCTTATTTTATGTTCCTTCTCCACAACTTCATCTACACTAAAAAAACAAGCATTTCATACTCGTCAATACTACAATGTGACTACGAGTAATAAATAGCACATTTATTGCATAAGGAATCATAATTATGCACAAAAGAATGTTTTTTTAAAGTTTAATATTTATAGAAAGAGCCATTATTTTTCTCTATTGATTGGCATTCAGCAGACAGAATTTCATAATTGATAGACTGCCTTTATTAGAGGTAGTTAGACAACCGATAATTAAAAACTCCTATACCAAATGTGTAATCTTTGCTTAATCTACAAATCCACTCATTTGTTTATTTATTCAACAACTATTCGTCAAAGAAATCATATAAAACTGTAATCCCACGAAATCCATAAAGCGTGATCATCCAGCAGCGTCTAATGTTATGTATGTACGAGTGTGCTCTACCAGTGAAGAACAAAGGGCTTGAAGCATGCGGCAGAAATTAACGTTTCTTTTGTACACCTATGATAAAACTATAAAGCATTTGTAATGAGTCGCTAAGCTCCATTATGACGTTGTGCGCATCTTGTTGTAACATTTTCATTACAAATTAAAATGGCTGGAATGAATTTTCGCGAAAGTCACGTTCGTGTTTTGTTTAGGTTCGATTTCGCCAACGTTATAGCCAATGTTTTAATGAACTGTATGTTCACACAGTTCATTCTTATCATCGTGTCTTACCATTTTTTTATATTAAAGCTATATTTAGGTACCTAAATATAAAAAAAATCCGAAACCGGGGATTATATAACAAGAGTTCTTTTATACAAATAAATAAATAATAGTTTAAAAAAACTAAAAAACACGCTTTAACAAAAATCATATTTTGCAAATTAAAAAATGGAATAATTTTATCAAATTAGTGTATTGTCATCGGTCCTCAATAAATCTACAAAGTTTGAACGAAATCTGGCCGTTTAAAGTGGGTCAAAATCGCGCCCAAAGAAGTCGGTTACAAACAAACATACAAACAAACATACAAACAAACATACAAACAAACATACAAACAAACATACAGGTGAAGCTAATAAAAAGCGTGTAAAAAGGTTATGCTCCTGGGGGGAGGTAACGATCCAAATTTTAAAATGGAACCAAATGACAACAATTTTAGGAGATTGTTGGCATTAGTCAAAAGAATATCATCAATCGGTTTAAAAACCCACGGAATCATTGAATAGCAAAATAAAAAATTGAATTTAGAACCTCCTTTGTTTTCCAGACGTCGGTTGAAAATGAACGTAGGTAAGCAAAAAACTATACGAAACAAAACATTCCGTCTCGTATCTAGCTCAATGTAACTAAACATATGCTAATTAAACGTGAGATTATTATTTCAAAAACTATTCGAATTATTACGTTCAAAGTTGTTTGTGTATTCAAAAGAGTGTTTTGTAAAAACCTCTTGCTACGTTTGTGTTTATGACATACATGATCTAAAATGATTACGATTACATGTATTTATGTAGTTATTTTTCATAAATATGAATCGAAAATATTAAAAAATCGCTAACATTAAACATAATGGAATAAGCCCCAACTCAACATAGAAAATTGACAAGAAACTCACGCCCAAATCTAATATTTAACTCAGTTATATTGCCAAAATAATATGCCACGTCAAGAGGGACAGTAACGATAAACAATTTAGACTGTCTGAATAATTTACCAAGTAAAGACTTAGGTCCGACAGGGTATTACATGCGATATTATCAAGGGTCTACTCACCGACTCGACTCCAGCATCATTTTGTGTGGCCTGTAATCGAAAATACTACGTTAAAACTACGGAAATAAACACAACAAAAGCACAACAGGTAAAGAAATACAGTGTTTTCGGTGTGGCGAGAGCTGCGTCAGGCATCGCATGAAATGCTTTAAGATGTGAATACAAAGGTATTATAATTTTATCATGTGATACTGCTCAGAAAGATGTATCGTCTTTAAGACAAGAGTTCTGTTTTGTTTAGTATCAGAACTATGTTAAAACAATCAATAAGTGCTTAGGTTCAAAAATATAGTCTATCAATTTGTTTATTGTCTATAATAGTATAGAAATAGAATTAAGAATAGAATTTATCAAAACCGAGGTGACATATTTATGTAAAATTACTAAGTGCTGATTTCTCAATCCTTGGTAGATAATAATAACATTAAATAAATAAATCTTTATTCTATTTTATACGTTTTACATTATTGTAACTGTGTGGCTCAGGCCCTCACGCTAGGTAATACCTGTGTTAAGAGTGAGGTGAGGTGGAAACTTATTTGTTGAATAACGTATTAAACAATCACTCCAAAAATTTTGCTCGTCTTTTGTACACCTTTTAAAAGTATTGTTGCATAATACTTTTAAAAGGTGTACTTCATAGTTCATACATACAAACAAAAGCACTTCATATAAATATTGTATAATAATTGTAGATGTGAATCTTTTATTACAAACTATGAGTATGTCTTTTTAATATAATAGGTATATGAGAAATTTTGAAAGAATAGAAAAGCATTTCAATGCTATAAAACTAAAAATTAAAAATAATAGGTATATGTTCATATAAGGCCGCGTACACATTATAGACCAATGGAATATTTACAAACGACGTTACACGTCATGTTTTTAAAAGCTGTAAAAAACTCTTTCGTTAACATTACTCCATCTAGGTATGCTGTTACAAACTGAAAGGTCCGCCGATCTGTACGCTTACTCAAGCGAAACATAAACACGAAACGCATTTTGATGCTATTTTTTTTTATTGAAATAACAACACGAGCGAAACATTTCCTATCACATTATTAATATTTTAGATTTATACTAGCTGTCCGTCACGGATCAGGCCGAGTCTACTGATGTTTTGTAATTTAATAGTTATATTTCAAATGCGGGCGGAAACAATTTCCATAAACCCAAAATCAATAAAACCCGCAAAGACATTTTCTTTTATATTTAAACAGATACATATTAAACTAAACTGTACAAAACTAATAATTAATGAAACCGTTTTAACTGTTTTATAACTTTGTTTTATTCAATGTTATTCGCACATGACAGGAATGTATCAGAGAGACAGTGTTGTCAACCCTAACAAAAAAAACTTAAAATCAATTAGCCAACATAACAATATTATTTGTGTTGCCATAATATTCTAACATAAACCTCGTAGTTAGTACCTACTTCACTGTCGGCTTTTTGTATATTAAACATTAAAGAATAAAAAAAAAACAAAAGAAAGCGAAACTGCGCGGTCTCCATCTAGTTGCACTAGCGTAACTCGCAAATACCAAACACCCGTGCAGGCCTACCGCCTAGGGCATCACACGTGGCCCATAGGACATCGGTCTCACCGGATCCACCACGCGACGTGTTATTACGCGTTGCCTCAGGGCGCACAACTCAACCGCTCCGATACCGCGAAACAATTATTGTCCGACCAATTTCGTTGCGACTTCTTTATATTAAACTGGCGAATCGGCGATTTTAAATTGTTCATTTAATGTGAGCCAATGATCCAATGATGTGTGATATTAAGAATATATATAAATTAATAAAAACAATCGATTATTATATTATTCTTAGGGAAATAACATAACAGTAAATATACACGTATTGGGTAACATTATATAATACGGTCTACATTCACTAGCGCTATATTACTCTAATAATCCACAAATAGTGGCTAAATACCATAAAGACACTTTTATAGCGGTATTATTATAAAAGCGCAGCCTTAATACAACAGACTAGCTGCACTCGCACGGATTTACTCCCGTTAAATTGTTTTGGTACAAAGGAAACCTCTGGATATTGGCGGGTGCTAAAGGATTTTTTAAGACCCTTATAAAGTATTTTTTAACTCATTTCAGTCTAGACATTTCATGTTCACCTTAAAAAGGTTATCATGTTAATATTTGAGACTGGTTGAGATATTTACATACCTATATATACCTATACTACTTGACAACTCATTTAACGTTCAAATTTATTTAGTGCTTACTTCGTACGTATAAGGCTTATTATGCATTGTTACATCCTGTCACTAACTCACACATTACTCATTAAAGAACTTTTGATATTTGTACAGGATCAACTACACGAAACATAGAGATCAGATACCCTATAATAATAAACAAATTTCAATATACCTCTTGTACGTAGCATCAACGCATCACACATGAACTTCACGGCTCTAATTCTCCTAAAAAAACTTACATCTTTAATACTTGTTCTGTAACCAGTATAACCAAGTAAAAATATCAGCTAATCGACTTGACCGTAAAGCAACTATACATGGAGTTATCGAGTAAACATCTGTCTCCGCCTGCACCGCAGATATGAAGGACGGTCCGCGGTCGAGTGGTAGCTGACCACTAGCTGTTATCCAGCTGTCGTCCGCACTGACAGCGCCAGTGACTCCCAAATTGTTTGACAACTCTTTTATCGTCCTGTGATACTGAGGCACTTCCGTTTATTCTTTTAGGCGATCGAGCAATTGCAGCATTCTTTTGGAATTGTTTACTCACAATAGCAAAAACAGTAGTACCATATGTCATCACACCGGAGTATTGTATTTTGCTTAACGTTATTTGTTATTTTCCTACAAATTATAACACAGTGGAGTGGAACCTTGAGCGGCTGCCACTGCCAACACCACTAAACTGGTTGCAGTATAAATGATGTTACATATTTTTTTATAATTTTAATTAAAAAATACGTTTGCGGTATAAAAGGTTTTCTGAAAGACGATCGACTTTCACGCATAAGTTCGATGGAGATTAGATACGCGGTGGGTTTTATAAGCGCACACACGGAATAGATAGTGGTTTAAAATTAATTAATCCTTTAAGACTTAAGCCTCAGATTAATATTGCTAAATATAATTAACGTGTAGAAACACGTCGGTGAAATGAAACCTTAAACAACGTTCGAAACATGTATAGTGAGTAGCGTGGATTTTAACTTTATTATGGTAGATTTAATAGTTATAATACATATATACCAATAGCAATTTATTGTTATTTTAGAAATAACTTATATTTGTCAAGGCAAAAAATCAAACTTAAACATTTATATATACAGCATATAAAAGGCGCCTGTCTAATAGCTAATATTGAACTAATATAAAATTTAGATAGCAATCTGAACTAATAATACTTATCTGTCTAGATATCTTATACGAGTATCTTTAATATTTACAAAGATATTATATTTACTATCAATAATAATATAGTAAAAAAGAAACAAAAAAAAAACACGCTTTCATGATAGAATCGTCCTCTATATCTACATCTAATTTGCTCTTATATATAAGAGGAAATTATTTAGTTCTGGCGATCCTAATCAGGACAATAAGATAATCTCATTAAATTATTGTATCATGACCAATCATTGATAAGTCTACAAAGTTTTAATGAAATCTGTCCGTTTCAAGTGGGCCTAAACCGATTGCTAACGAGACGGTTAGGTACAAAACATAGAAACATCCAGATGAAACAGATTAAAACGTATTAAAAAAAGACTTCCTATTACATCTTCGACAGTCTCCAATAACATAGACCATCATTATATACGAATAAATTACCGATATCCAAATTGTTAATAAGCGCAAGAAAATGTACAGTGATTGTGCACTATCGTAAGTGTTAAGTTGATAGCGTTGATAAGAGATAACATGATGGATGCCGCGTACCGGCGCAGGGCCTTGATACGGTGCCAATGACCTAGGTGACCTTGATTTGTTGCTA
>NC_052128.1:2257705-2266315 GCF_012273895.1 Zerene cesonia | reverse complement strand
AGCCTTGAAAATTATAGAAATCGTATCGTTGTTATGAATTTGTTGGTTATTTACAAATGAGACGTCATTTATTTTGCTATCGAGTAATACATTATTCTGATATAAAAATGACTAGTCATTTGGTGAACCCAAAAAAGTTATATAGGTTTTTGCATTTTATTATTGATGTTTAGGTACTCTAATTTAATCTACTAAGGTAATAAACTAATCCAACCCAAGAAACACAAATTCATAAATCATTGAAAATCACCAAATACGTGAGGATAGAAGTTAGAACAAGGTATAAGGTGCGTTGTACACTACACTATATAAATTCATTCATTTCTTTTTTTTTATGTCATCGTCGGCAATGGAGCTAGTGGGTCGCCTGTAAGGTCGATTGCAGACCTTACGCCACTACAAAGAGATTGCTAACTTCAAATTGGAAAGGAATTAAGGAAGGATTGACGAGAGGAATAAAGGAAAGGACTGAGAAGGGTGAGGAAAAGGATATGGGCATCTGGCCCATATACATAAACAATTTCACTTGGAATTGTGTAAAATCGATGCTAAGGTAAGTCCACCCGATACGTTATAGTGCGTAATACACACGACACTTAGGTATGTGCAAACAAGTCTGAAGGCTATCGAAAAAGTTTCCCATAAGCACGTTCGTCGTGGCATCGATTATGATTACAAGGACGTCAGTAACGAGCCCGACACCACACGATCGCACCTAAGCGCGCGATAAGATAACGCTATCTATGCTGGCGAGTAGCGTGTCGTTTCCACGCGAGACGTTTAATTGGGAATAAATCACGCACTTTCTATGTGGACGCGTATGTTGATTGTTTAAATTTGAAAACTCGAACTGATTATAAAAAAAATCTTCAAACATCTGGCTATCTAGCAGTTCTATTATATGTATTAACTTTCATATATTATTTATTTATATTTCATAATCTGAATAAAACCAAAAGATTCTTTGAATTGATTCCGTTCCTAGACTATCCGATATCCCAGTCTGGTAGGGAGCTTCTGTTATATGTCTATGGGCGACGCAACTAGCTACTAAGCTCAGGCGTCAACTCGCTTGCCTTCCGATAACTTAATAAGTAAATAACTCATGTCATTCTCAAACTAAGAATTTTTTTTTATTTTTCCTAAAGTTATTAGTTATTTTATTTAATTATTCTAAGACCACCCTTCACGTTGAGTAGATAATCGATTAACTATTAGGAATGACAATCAAAATCGCTGCGTCCAGAGAAATGACATGGTCGAACAGACCCAAAAAAACCCATAGCACCGCCGCTTTTTTTAAGCACAATAAATTACATTAGTATTAATTCCTTGTAACTAAACAATAAGCACAGAATACGTGTCCGGTAACATTCAACGTCGGAGCAGGTAAATTTGCAATAGAACGCACATTTTTCGGAACAAACGTACAAAAAACTTTAAGGACCACAATTGCCCATTTGAAATCAAATTTACAAGTGTAATAGAGTTTAATCTTCAACGACGACACGTCAAATTAACTATGTTATTACGTTTTGAACTCTATGCACGACATGCATTAATATCAAACTGCTGTAACATCCCCAGGTGACCACGATCGTCGGATACTACTAAGGTTGGCGTGTAAGAAATACCTGAATGGTAAATTAAAGGAAACAAAAGATAAAGTTTTTATGTTAATCCGTCGAATATCAATAGTTTCCCGGTAGAGATTAAATATTGAACGAGAAATATACCGCTTGGAGCGATTTGCATTCCACTATAAATAGAGATGAGGCTTAGACAACCATTTGTTATGTTCACAATAAAATAGGTGATAATATCGCGAGTTATGTGGATGCAATAAGCACATAATGTCAAACGTTTATCAATTTACAAAGTTGATAAATGGTTTGCTATCTTAGCATCTCGAGTTATTCGCGCCCTTCGAGATATGTAACTTATTTATAGATTATTACAAAATAGACTTTAGTTACGATATTAAGTCCACATCATTTTAGATTACATTGCATAAATCTATTTATCATAAACTAGCTGTTGAACGCGGCATTCATCATCTATTATCATACATGGAACATTTTTTAAATAGCGCCATCTATCGGGAATTATACATTTCGGAGTAATTCAAATGAGCATCATAATCGATGGAGAGATAGAAGGCCCTCTATATCACCGTCTAGCCTCCTAACTATCTCCATACACAAAAATCACATCATCCGCTCAAACTGTCCCGTTGGGACGCAAAAGGAAGACAAACAAACAACACACTTTCACAATTAATAGTACGTAATATCCATATTTTTATTGCATTCATACACTTTACTTTTTACTTAAGTGTATAATCGGATAATTTAGTTTTTTTTATATATGTACAGGGAGTACCTACATCAGGGTAACAGGGGTCTATTAGCCCAACATCCTAACCAACCACTACCAACTAGCCAACTTTATATAAATCGAAAACCTTAAACGCGCCATAAATAACCGTTCACACAAAGTTTAACATCGATATTGACATGGGATCGATGTAATTTCGGAACACCAAACGTCGGCAGAGTGCGTTATAATTTCCGCCTGATGAATTGATCGGATGTCTATAATCTATATTTAGAGGGCAATAATAAAAATTTCATTGGAATTTACGAGAACAATAAGTTAACCCTCGCTCTATCTAATTCAGATATCAATGTAGGCAATGTACACGATAGTGAGTAAAGCTTCGGTGTAGTATTTAACTTTAGTTACTTATAGAACCTAAACAATAACTTATGAATTATAATTCAGTTATATATGCAACAGAGTGTATATTTTGCTAACGTGTTTCTTTCTTTATCTACCTCGACAAGATGATGCTACATTCATCCGATAATCCAATAAAATTGCAATCGATTCAGTGGTATTTTTATGGTATATATTTAAAAGAGACACAACTATGTGTATGACAATTGACCACATATATACATAGTACATAAACTTGTGATATAACTTTGGCACATAATGTTATTCAGGTTAAAATAACCATAAGTGTTTAGGCTAAAACCTTACTAATAATTTTATTCGTTTGTTTGTCTTTTTACAACGCAATTTTATATTTTTTATTAATTTTATGACTTTTGATTCTAGATATAGTATCAATGTCTATATGTTCCCTATCTGTCCTCTTAACTGTCTATTGACATAGGCTACTTCTCACTATGTAGATCCCTCATTCCATGTGAATTCCCTTAGACGCGAAATCGCGGGCCAGCATACCATAAATTCACATAAAACCAACAAACATGGCGTCTCAAATAAATAATCACATTATTAAAATATGGAATAGACTTGCACAAACCTCGCATCACAAGTAAAGCTTTTATAGGAGGACCAAAACCGCAGTAGTTACCAGATTAAATGAGCACATAAAAACAAACGCATTTATATTTTGCACCTGGCACCGACTATTTGTGGAAAGTATTGATGATCAATAAATGCCGTTTTTATTGCGGACACCGTAAATGCAAAGCTTCAATATATATTATAAATGAAAGCGAGTTAGATATTCTAAGCCCCTATATTTACTATTCATTTAAAATGTGATGACATTTTAGTTTAAAACTATCACCTAAGCTATCAATGGCATTGAAAGAACTTCAAAAAAACATAATTGGTTGAAATGAAGAACCCGAAATAAAAAAAATATACATTTATAAAGAAACAATTTCATAAACTATCAGTAGGAAACAAATCACGCGTGTTTATTTTTCTGAGTAGATTTAGATGTAACTTCACCCATTAATAGTACAATACTTGCGGCATGTTGACCCTAAAATGATTTATGGAGCAAATTTACTTAATGTCAACAAAGCCTAACGTTTCTAACTTTTGGAGACTAATTAGTATTATACGGAGACTTAACAAAAACAACCATATTTTGCCAACATTTCAAAAGATATACCCGTGGAAAATTTTCTACTTTCATTATTAAACAAATATTAAATGTCTGCTGTTGCTATGTCACCTTTTTATACTTATAATACTGGGTATAGTTTGATTTTGAATAAATTATAATAATAAAACCGTTTATTTGTGACTCCGTTACATGGTTCGGTTGTATGAAAACTTTAATTTCCGTTCGTAATAAAGCAATATTAAGTAAATTGCAGAAACCCACTGAGAATTATCCGTACCATCTACTACATATATGTTTCTATAAATTTATTCAAATACTCAGTTGTTTTTGAAATATAAACCTTTTTGCGACTTCTGTTAGTCATTTTTTAACTTTAGATACATAATTTTCATATTTACCTAAATCACACTATAGACTATTATTAATATTAGCTTCTGAGTGGAAGTAGAGTCTAGTACTTTCACAGAGGCTAATAATAATAAGTCTACAAACATATCAATATGCCTAAACATTGTGCCACTACATTGCCTAACTATTAACTGTTACTACCCCAAAGTTCTCAAGCTCCAGTAGGAATGTTAGTGAATTTATGATGAAGGTATAAAGCTAGAGTGAGCGAGGAAATATTAATACAGCACCGCATAAACAACTTAATCCCTCCCGAAAAGTATTAAACCGCAACCGTCGTGCATTAAATAAAAATGCGCCCGCAAAAACAAATAAAATAAACAAGGAGGCGAAACACTTAAGTTCTTTGAAGGGTTTTTATAAAAACAGTGCGGAATGTCGTCGAGGACGGCCGAGATACATCAGCTCATTAGCAAAGCAGGCGAAATGCAGCCGAGGGATCCACCGCGCATTGAAAGCGCTCAACTATTTTAGACAATTATTATTCACGTAACCCCGTTTTAAGGACCCGTCGAGTTCAGCCTTTCATACTTAATTAGGGTTTAATTTTTTTTATTCGTGTTTCCTTCTGAAGCCTTATGAAGTGTAAGAGACGGAGTGGTTTGATGCGTTCTCTAATTTAACACATTTTCTTTTAGAATTGACATAAAAAGTTACATTTTCAGTACAGTTAGTGTACACTAACTTACATTTAATGATTAAGTATTATTCGGAAATTTTATTACTGGATGAGAATGGAAAAGAGGACATGTTCCTAAATAGAATTACATAAGTGCTTTTCATAGCTGGTTACATTCCTATCAATATGTGCTATGAGAACACCTATTAATACGATCAATACTGCAATACATAATATAACTGAAAACTTATCTGTGAGGCCGGTAGTCACTTCATCAAGACGCTACCGCAACGGATACTATTTACCTTTTCTTGAAATGTTCATGACATTTTCAAAAACTCCCAGCTTTATAGCGGATTACTTTAACTGCAACCACTGCTTCCACCATTTATCTCCCTAAAGTTGCATTCTAGTCTGGTGGATCAGGGTATCTCTTCAAAGGCCCCACATGCATGCTCCGCATCTCACAGGAGCGCTCTTACCAACTTTGCTAATTTCATATCCGTCTAGTGATCATCACCGTTGATTAACGTCTTCACTGCGAATTTAATTGCGTTGATGTTAATGTAGTGTTAGCTCGAATATGAGATGAATATGAGATATTGTGATAACATATCTATACGTGACTTTTATGGAAGATTTGTTGTACGCGTGAATGTTATTTGAACACGATCCAAGTTTGATTAGAATAATCATGTATTCATTACGATACGTACCTAAAGTATAATACAATTTAATTTTGAATAATAACCTCATGACTTTGTTATGTCCTTCTAATAAAAAATATTATAGATTACGCAACGGCTCAAATGTAGACTGACCGTACCGCGAGCCTACTATAAGCTATCGCAGACCAAAACAGTCTGAATGGTCGACAAAAACACATGACAATTGTATACGTACTTAGGTACAGTTAGCCAAAGTCATCGGAGCCGTGACCTCGGGCAGGAAGCGCGCAAGGTCACTGCGAGAAGGTGAGTACGCTTAACAACGGCTATCTAATTAATATTCGCATAATTTCCAATTCAATACGGCTACAAAACATGAATAAAAATACGTCGCATTGTGCCCGCCCGTGTCTCGCGTGTCGAATGAAATCAAAATGTTTGTTATTTTCACACAAAATTGGACGTTGATAAGCTTTTTGATTTTTTCTTACTACTAGTGTTACCTAATATATTTCATTTAAGCTTTGCCATATTTGACTTCATTAAAGATAGAGCTAGAAATATGCATACCTTATGCCACAGATTTCTTATTTCAGGGTCAACATCTAGTTATTTATTCTTATAAATATTATACTGACCTTATGATAAAAATGTATCAAGAATTGATAGAACAATTTAATAGATTTATATAAACAGTAAAGCAATTTAACACCTATAAATATGTAGGCAATAGATGAATCACGATCACCGGAAACATGGTAACCTCAGAAGACCAGTAACATTTATTTAATTTACTTACAATCTGTCAATGCACAAAAAGTGTAATGTATTTACAACGAACAAATCCACCGGCCACCAATGAGCCCTACGGTCCACATCACACACCGAGCAAACAAAACAAACAGACTCGCCACGACCCTTTTAACATATTTAGTTGAAACTGAGATCTTAATGGCTCACCGGCGATTTGTTTGTACGAATCGACTTATTTAAACACTAACGATATTTTCGTGCCAAAAATAAATCAACGCAATCTTGTCTTCGGGAGCGAATGAATATACAAATTGTGCTTATTATTCGTTGTGTTTATGTAAATTTCAAATGTTCAAAGTTGCATTCATTAATACGTCACTTTATCTGCGCTCTCTTTGCGATAAGCAGAGTTAAGAGTATTTTATTATGCATATTGAATAAGAAATTATAAAAAGTAGGTAGATACGAATAAGCGAAATTAATGTTCAATTGTACTTTATCACCACCTTTTGTATTTATATCCTGCAAATGGCAGCGTTTGTTGTTTTATAATACTGCTACACATTATTTTAAATGTCAATACATTTTCGATGCTTCATCCTCCTATCTACAAGTTAATGAAATCTCTATGTTCGATACATTTGTTTCATTTTATATGAATTAAAACGCGATTGATTTCTGATTTTTTCATTTGTCCGGTTTGTGCAAATAGAATCTAAAACTGCTTAAAATTTTTAGTTCAACTAGAAAAAAGCTATATTCTACCTGAATATCGTATTCACAAACTACAGAATGGAAAAATACATTCCATAGTATATAGTCATCAACTTCTGAAAACTATATATGTTCCACACCACATTTTTCATTAACCGATTAGCGACACTAAAATTGAATTACATATGTGTAATCGCTCGATATCCATCAATAAACAAATGCTTAGGTCAGGTCCGATTGATGCAGGTTAGGACCGTTTATTATTATTTATTTATTATGAGTATCCTGACCTACGTCGTCGACTTGCATTGATGCAATTGATTATATAAACAAACATAGCAATTTAGTCGAGCAGTTGGCACTTTTAATTTCGCTTACCAAACATTAATCTGAGTGTTAATGAAGTGCTCATTTATTAATTCAACGGAAATATTTGTTTTGTGTTGTAACCTAGTTGAGACTGTTTGATAAGAGTTAATATAATTATTTAAATTATACCAAGCTGGATAACTTTTTTTAAAGGTTACAAATGTAAAGATAACCTGTTGCAATCTATATCTATATTATAGTAGATACATAAACAACTATCTGTTCCCTGCGCTTTTACTCAAGTCTTCTTCTTCGTCTTCTTACTAAACTTTCTTTATAAATGAACTATCTACTAACACTTAATGATTTTTTTTTTTTTCAAATTGGACCGGTAATTCCTGAGATTAAGGGTACACAAACAAATAAATTATTCAGCATTATATTATTAATATACATTTGCCTAAAATGTGCAAGTCTTTCTGCTCATTGCATAGATAGCACCTCTCAAGATAAATAAAACCCATAAAACAACCCCAAAAATAACTACAATATTTACAGATATACGGTACAAATTCATGAAATTTACAGTATCTAGAGCTTAGTTCACAAATTGTGAATTAAATCGCAACATTTCAAAATACAGTTAACGTTTTGTATATACCCATAGTTATATATCTACCTACAGATGGTTTTCCTTAATACATCTAAGCTTCTAACCGCAATCGCTAACCAAACTATACAGAAGTCCTTCAAAAGGGACCAACGAAACTTATTCCGACTCAATCCCATCAAGTATACCCAATCTCCATAATAATAACAACTTTGTTTCTATGATTATCTTTATTTAAACTGGATATTATAGTTCACGTTGAATTTAATTAGAACTGAAGAGCTTGTTTCGATTAAAATATATGTTCACAAATAAAATACAATAATGTTATGAGGCATAACAGGCCTTTTAGACGAGATTTTTAATTTCTATGAGTCCATAAAAAATGTTATTTTATATTTATATCTAATAGATATAAAAAAGAGAGTTTATTTGATTTTGTTAAATCATGAGTCTCATGTGAGAATCATGGTCATCTTCAATCTACAAAAAAAGTCCCACTAAACTACAACGGGTCAATGAGAATTGCCATCAACAACTTGTACACAAAACACACCTAACTATCAAGCAACAACAACAACAAAGCCTCCCCGCAGGCCGCAGTGTACTAGGAACTCTAATCAAACTTGCAAAATTT
>NC_052128.1:2243286-2256705 GCF_012273895.1 Zerene cesonia | reverse complement strand
ACATTTATAAACGTACGAGTTCGGCGTGCGGTATGTGGATCGTCGCGCACAAAAAGCTTCGCGGCGATTTATATAACTGTAACACATAGTATAGACAAGCGTTACTTCGAGTTTTCTTTGAGGAATTTGCATGTCGCGCTTTGTAATGCGCCATTTTGCTGTGTAACGTCATTAGTGCAATAAAAATGTGGCTAAGTAAATTCGAGAATTTTTACGAAGCTCTCCGGCAAGACTTGTTAATAAGTCGTGTCGCTTTAAGACTGGGCAACGGTACTCTGTAGATACATTTTGAACTAGATAATTTCAATGGTAGAATTTAGCGTCCAAATTAGACATACCACTTATAGTGTCGCATATGTATACATTCAGTATGATGTTAGCTGACACTTTATAATCAGATTAAGTGGTATTCTATTTATAGTAAAGCAATTTATTCTTTTAAAATATTTGGGTGAGATATGTATACCTACATAATCAAGTATTTGAAAATGTCCACAATGGCCCTTTCTGAATACATTTTTCCATGTCTCGTTATAACCAGTCTATTTGTGTTGTTTCCGAAACGGTAACTACATTAAGTCACTCTACGGTCCATCTTATATGAAGCCCCGAAGGCGGCGTGCACAGTGCACCGTACGCCGGATCAAAATGCAAACCTATGCAAACGCCTGCGAGGCGAGCACACGTGAAATTCGCGTTATGTAGAATATTAAAGTCGAATTGTAACAATTAAGGAACTGAGCTCAGACGGAAATTAGTCGCCGGGGGAGACGCAAACTCGCCTAACTAAACGTAGGCTGCGTGGCGCGCAAGTGAATTTATTGTTTGGAAAATAATCACGAGCGTCGGCGGCTTGTTGGATAAGTTTATGCTTTCTGTTCTCGTGTTGGATGTTACTTTGGTGCGCGTTTAATGCGCGGAATATTGTTGACACATTGCCTGCACGATTTAAGGATTTTCTTGTTTGAACATTGGCGAATAGATGCGATGACAGCTTATGATTGATGGATCTAAAAAGTCTATAGGCATTTACTATAGTTGTGAAGTTGTATTAAGGGGATACTAGACTATTTATAAATTATGCAAGCAGAGTTGCTTATTAACAAAGGTAATGTCAGTACCTAGTCAAGAAATCCCCGTTATCGTCGATATTTGTTTACGAGCAAGTTGAGAAAACCATATGATTACTAGGTCATACGCATATTATATATATTTATATATATATATATATATATATATATATATATATATATATATATATATATATATATATATATATACATACGTGTAATAATTTTCTCTCTCTCACTTTAAATATTACATAAATAACAATTGAACGTGTACAGATCATTAATGAAATGTGCTCAAAGCATATTATAGTAATCCGTAGCCGTGCCGAGCTATTTAACCGCGTTAACGTTAATCTCAATAATTGGGAGCATAACTATTGTACATACCGTTCGATTGCTATTTTGATCGCTTTAATCAGAGATTGATTTGGGTACACAAGTGTAATCAGTTTAAACAGAGGGGACGTCGTCCTAATGTGTGAAGCCTCACCTCCCGCGCACATCCCGGGCATTAACCGGGGCTTAGCGTGCATTCGTTACACAAAAACGTTTCAGTGGGGACCCATTCGTTTGTGGAGGTTTCGGGTTATGCGAGTGTCGGTTTAATGAAATTTGTGCGTTCTATGAAAAGAAACTGGCATGTCGGCTATAACTTTATAGTTGCGTTTATCATTGAAGTAGGTTTCTTTGAATTTGTATTGTTATTTTTATATCCATCATACTTATAGCCTAAAATTTTTGTAGATATGATATGCTTTTGTGCAACAATAATTGAACTGAGATATTGCGTGAATAATTAATCATACTCGTTTATCGTATAGGTACTCTTTGCTAAAATAAATTATACTTATTGGCTCAATGATTAATTTCCCTAAAATCAAATAAATGCCTTTTTGTAAATAGATAGTCTGCATAAATACTTAAAATTTCGATAGTAAAACCTTCGTTTAGTTTAGATAACTACAGACTAGGTGGAGCCACCATACGCTAATAAAAGCTAAACGAGAGGGAAAATTAAAATAGGAATTAGTTACTATGTATTTATTTTTGTATCCAAGTTTATTAAAGTACGAAGAACCAGACAAAGTAATATAATAATGATTTTGCGTAGAGCGGTTCAGGTAGCGTATTATTATCATTGGGTAATCTCGCATTTTGTAACCGCAGTAATTGATTGTGATCGTTGTTTTGATTACAAATCCTAGTGGATGTGAATAACAATTACCAGCTAACTGGACTGTATGAATCTGAATAATGATACCTGAACGTAATGCAAATTGTAGACGAAGAGATGGTGAATGTTTAGGATGTGAAGTTTGATATGCAATATTTATGGGAGGTTACGATTTGGTTAAAAACGCAGACATCCTAAAGAATATCAACATATCTATTTGAGAAATGCTAATATTTATGCTATTTCTTGAATGCTATAAGAGTTAAAATACAAATCAATTGTATATTTTTCATGTTTCTTTGCCATTTTATATGCGATTGGATTGTGACATCATTACAAATTACTACTTAAAGAATAAATGTATGGAATACAATTGTGCCTCCAATAAGAACGTATAAATCCACATGTGCGTTAGTATGATCTTGTCAATCAAATAGCACGTTCACAAATTAATTAAAATGCATGAAAAACGTGGGAATGTATCACATTAAAAACAAGCTATAAAGTCAGCTCTCAAAGCCGCGTCGTGTTGTGGTAATCGTACCGGCAGTAATCTTGTAATTGGGTTTTATTGTTTATTTCGCTGTTCGAATGAAACTCGCGTTATCATGTTTCTGTTCCGACTTCCACGAAACGAGGTTCTCCAATTGCATTCCTCATACTAGAGGTATGGAGGAACCTGGGTAGTAAATGAACTAAATAAAATATTATGTGGCTCTCGAAGCGAAGTCGTGTTTAAGTAATTGCAGCGTTAGTAATCCGGTAATTGGCGGGTGGTCCGGTCCCCATTGTGGGTCCCGCGGTGCCGATGGCACATACCCCTGCGGTTAATCATATTTGTACAGTGCATCGCCAAAGGGTTGGGGTCAGCGCAAAACTGACCGGAAGTTTTGAGGGTTGGCTTTTTTGTATCTGTGCCTATTGTGTTAGGATGATTGAGTTGTGCGAGCAATTATAGTTGATCGTGTTATACGCAAATTGGTCACGTTCGCACGGGCCACGAAATCTTATCGATAACAATGAACTGGCTGTGCCGCGCGGTTTCACCTGAGGACGAAACAGCGGGAAGAACAAGTATTTCTATAGCTTGCCCATGTATTATTCTGTTACATAGCTGTTAAGTATCATGAAAATTTGGTTTTCGGGTGAAAGGGTACATTTGTACATATCTCTGCATTTCTTCAAACTTTCGAGTTTTTATTGTTAGTAGGTTAAATAAATGAATGTAAAAGTTAATAGGTAATATTACGTATATATATTATATAGATTCATACTCATCATTACTGGTAGGGTAAATGGAAGGATAATTCCTCGCCGGCTTATGTAAGATTTGCCCTTAAGATTTAATACGTCACTTGTTACCTTTTAAATGATTATGGGCCTTTAAGCTTTTAGCTGGTTTTACAATACTGTGTGGATTGAGATATATTGAGCATTTCACAATCTTCAAATAAACAAAGTGCTTACTGCCGAGGTGGTGTGGAAGTTAGTCTTTAATCATAACCAATTTGATAGTTAAGAATTCTCCCTCACCACTCTCTCCGACCTCCGTTGACTCTGTATTGCAGATCTAATAATATATAAACAATATCGTCTTTTTAATAGTAAGTAGTAATAAATATTGTACTATTCAATAGATGTTTAAGTGACAAACTCTTTAATCGGTAAAACGTAATGCTATATTTACAGATACAATCTAGGTGTACTTTCCTTCAATACATTGTATACAGTAATGTATGTGAACAATATGTAATCGGTACGCTGGTGTGGGTTTAAGGTTAGATAAGTAATCGATATTATTAAATGTACAGTTTAGTTACTGTTGAACTAATATTTACCGACATATAACCTGTATTTATATTATACTGCCTGATATTAATATTGTAATGCTCGTTATTTGAATTATCACTACATACCTAGTATAAAATAAAGTCGCTTCCCGCTGTATGTTCCTATGTATGATTTAGATATTTCAAACCACGCAACGGATTTTGATGCGGGTTTAGATAAATGGAGTGATTTAAGATGAAGATTTAAATGTTCGGTTCGGTTTGGTCGGGTCGCTAGTTTGGTTTTAATATTAATACAAATATGTTTCCAAATTTAGCCTTTCTTGGTCTATTTTACATCCTACAAAGTTGAGAAGGGATAAGGTTTGAAAATGGTTTAAACAAATAATATATAAGCATTGGCGTATATTTCAAGTCTAATACATAGGCAGGCACTTGGCACGGAGTTAAGTAATAAAACCACCCGTATAACAAGTTTACGGTGACGGAGGCACGGTGTAGCGGGCAGATGTTGAAATCTGACCCCGTCTCGATAACAATAACAACTAGGAGGAGAGGTGAAGGGGTCATTTTTTTATAACGGAAACTTGGCTTTTAGGCTTTTGTTCAATTTAAAATATAGACGCTTTTAGCTGTGAAGTGCGTGTTTCACGTACAGGAGAGACGATTAAATTGTGCTCAGTTTGAGAATGGGGAGGGCGTATTGAATTTCATTGTAAATGGTCAGATGTAACAGTGTATAAAAGTTTTATTAGTTCTTATGTCATTGATTTAAGGTTCAATTTACAATCCTAGCTTAACATTCTCAAGGTATAGATATTCATATACATTAAAGTATAATAATAATCTATAAACCTTATAATATAAAACACGAGGAATTTACTTCTGTTTGCCTAATTTAGAACAGGAATGTACCGCCTCCAATATGTCTTGTAAATAAACTTTTCAATTAACAAGAACACGACGTTAATTATCATTGGTAATATTGATAAATGTCGTTTCACCTAAAGAATAATTATTTGTGGGAAACCTAAGGTAAGAGTGGCCGTTTTTATCGAACGACAGACAGACTAATGGTGCGCAGAGTGTTTGTATACACCGGCTGGGATAATGAACGTGGGAACTGGTTTGCATTAGAAATACAATGTTTAGATTTTAATAGGCCTATGGTGGGTAATGATAGTATTGGCTCTGGGAGCGCTCTACTCTTCATATTGTAGTTTTGTTGAGAAAGTTATGTTTGAAAAAGCATATTTCCGTATCCTTTAATATTTATTGTCTCTGCACGTACTGCAATGGTACATATACCTATTGCGGAGGCGGAAACCCATTTTCCTTTTCGTAACACTTCCCAGTCTATTCTTTTATTCACGACTGCATTATTTTAATTTATTTAATAAAAATATTAAATGCGGTCAATGCATTTTGCAGAGGCCCTACTTCTGCATATCTTTATGGTCGTCCGTAACTGCTACCATCAGCTCACTTGCTCGTTCTTAATTTAAAAAATAAAAAATGGATATATATTTGCTATATAAAAGTAAGTATTGCGAAACGCATATGACTGCAAATAAAAAAAAAGATAAAAAAATCGGGTACAGAATTGATATAAATATTAAATATAATACTGAAATGTTTAAACATTATCCATCGTAATTTTTCTAACATACTGAAATTCGACACTAATAAGATGATGTTATAGAATGTTTGTGACGCTAGACATATATTAAACAGGATTATATGATGCTTAATCGCAAAGAATTTAGTATTCATAGATTATAGAATACGGTGCATAATGGATTAGCTCGTTGCATAAACGCGTAATAGGTCACCTCTATCGGTAATCGATTTCATTGAATTTAAACGTCTTTATTGCATACGTAAAGTATGGGTAATCATTTTATATTAGAAGTTTCTTTTATCAATAATAATAAATATTCGATTTGAAGTTTTTTAAATAAACGCACATGCAATAGCGACGATATAATTCAAGATATTTAATACGAAGATGTCACTTGTATTACTGTACAACTATGTAACAAATGCGTTTTACTAAGCCCCCAGTTAAGTCCCCTATCCGTTGCATTTCATGTGTTTCATTGATCCATTTTCTTTGGGGATAAGTATTTACTTACACACTACACACTTAATTCTTTTTTCTGACGACCTGGACTATATTTGCAAAATATTATTGTTATAAGAACCTTTTTAAAGAATTAAACTTTTAAGGATATGGTGCTCGCACGATGCCGCTCACATCTCGTAAGTTACGCACATACGATTTAAATAAATAAAATTGTCTTTACGGTACCTGTTTTACGACTGCCGTTTCTCGTAATGATATGTTTTTTTTTTCGGGATCGTTTCCTTTTATACCTACCACTACTACCGTATTATATAGCCCTTGAAAATCCATTGTGAACATATATTATTTTTACAAATGTGTTCACACATAACGTGCGTTGCATATTTTATGTTACTAAGTTACTTTCAGTTCTAATGATTTTATAACATTAATATATTGAATGATAACGCTAGTTTACATATATGAGGAAAGTATGACATAATCATCATCTATTTTCTGTATGAAATAAAATACAATCTACTATTAACCCTCAAAGGAAATAATTTATCTGTTTTGTCGCTATGTAGTCGGATGTTCTCAGGAAATACGCTGCAAGAAAGTATCACATAGTGACACTGTTGATGGAGGCGGTTAGTCAACGCTTCGCTAAGCGGATGAGACGCTGTGACAATACCGTTACCGTCGTACGTGGAGTGGACGCTTTACAATGTCATTTCTTCGAGTGTTATGCATGCCTGGTACTTGTTACTAATAAAAGAAACGTCTTTTGCTTTCATTGATTATGTAAGATTTGGAAGACTTCCTATAATCGCTGTCGCAATATGCACTCCAAACATTATCTATTATCCAAATATACATTATATTATATTAGAAGTGATATGTATCCAGTTTTTAAAATCAATCCATTCTTTGAATTACTTACACACCACATACTTACTTCTTCTATTTTCTTCTTTTTTTTTAGATAGCTATTCAGGTAAATCTAGACTGATATTAATAAAAAAACTAGTGCATACTCAAAAAATATATATAATACATAGTTCTACATCGTAATCGCTGAGTGAACAGTGGATCCACTCAAAATATCCAAGGTTGTTAGGTCATTCACATGCAGACGCAAATTTTGTGTGGTCTGCTAACGCTGATAAAATTTCACGCATGGCCGCGTTTATTGATAATTTTTCAACTACCGGTTTAATATGGAGCATTATAAATATCGAATATTATAGCCACATCCACTTCATTCCATAAATTGTTACTTGTAAATCCTTATAAAATTTATATTAATTTTATTGGCTCGTACTAAAAAGGATTTCCTATAACTTAAATCAATCTGAACGTTAAAAATGGAGCGCTATTATGTACATGTTTTAATTTTCAATATTGTATCTGGTATTTTTTTTAGACAAGGATTTTTTATTTATTTTCATTCTAAGAAAAAAGGGCATCGTACCCATTCGGTAGAGATCTGGTTGTACCAGGCTCGTAGCGGGCATCAGGAGGTTGTCGGTTCGCAGGTCAAGGCGGTGCGCGGACTGTCGCGGGTCGAGGACCTCGCGACACGCTTGGGGTAGGTCCCGTTACTTCTCCCGTCTTATATTGCCCTAGTACTCGACTTGGTGACTGTCTGATTGTTTTCAAGGGCAATTTTTAATAAAACAGTCCGCGTGATTGGCAAAATGAAATATAATTATTTACCTCAGTATTTAAAGGCTATGAACTCCGCTTGGGGTTTAGGTAGGTCATTAGCATTTGTTTTAAATTTGATTGAATACTTTTGAATTTGCTGTCGATAGAGTAAAATCCCTTAATTAAATGTAAAGGGATTGTATACCTAAATTCAATTGTTTTAATACGAAATACATTAAGGCTGGTAAAGCATCGATAAAAAAAGCAAATACTTAGTAATAAAAAAACTGTATTTGTGAACTTAAATTATAGATTGAAGCCACTAAGAGCTTCGTATGCAGACAATAGATAATTGTGTGGGAACGAAGCCTTCAATTCATCGAAATGGCTCGTCTAAGTTACTTGAAAAGAGTTAGTCATCAGTTTTTGATATATTAAAATAGATATGGTATTCTTCTAAGAAATTCATTTCATACACTCGTTTATAACTCTAGTTAAAGTTCTGAAAATACATTATGTTAAGAATTTAGTTTGTTGTCCAAAATTATGTTAATTTATGAACAAAATTCATATGCGCCTTGTTATATTACAGTAATAATATAAATATAAACTGTTGGTGTTTGGAGTGGGTCGGCGATTGCGTGTCGTGGGAACGCAGCCGAGAGCGTTCAGGGAAGCGCCTATCTACACATCGTCGCCGACAGTTGGCTCGCGGTCAACCTTATTATTTACTCGAATTAACTATCAGAAGTATGAAATACTACACCTTCTTTTGTAGGCACGGATACACGGATGTTTGTAGGAGCGTGGTGGTGAATAAAACGAAACATCGACTGTAAAGGTTATTAACCCGGATTCTAATCGACGTCTCAATTTTGAATTCGTTCTAAGAAATAATATTAACAATATATTAATTTTATTCGAATCTATAATTCTACAACACGTTGTTTCTTAGATCTATAACTTTATTCACTTTTTTAATATATATGTATTTTGTCTTTCTCTTTTTAATGTATAACAATAATAACTAGATATCTACCCGTGTACTAACGGTTGAATGTCATTACTAGCTTTGTGAATATATATTTTAAAATATAAAAGCTGTATGGCAAATAAAGATGCGGTTAAGGCAGCACTATGATGACTTGCAGTGGCTTAGACTTGTTTTGTGGTCATGTTGGCTTTACCTTGTGATCAAACCGACAGAAACTAACGTCGTGCCAACATTTTCAAAGAAAACGAAATGCACCAATCTATCACTGTATTATAAAAAAAAAATAAGTTCGTACGTAAACATAACCCAGTTTCAGTAGCGCCTGAATCACGAATATGTAGCCGTGTGATAAAACAGGCTGGTGTATCGAAGATTGATGTAAACGCTACTGGCGCGGGGCCAAGTGCGGCTTTACCGATACCGATACAAAAGCGTTGCGATATTTAATAGGGGACAATTTGTTGATTGATACACCACTTATAATTGTGCACATTTCGGCTTTTCACCGTGACTGTACTTGGATTTGCGTACAGCGTATTTGTGACTTGTGATTGGTAATATCGCTTTAAATATATGCGTATGTACGCGCGTACGCGCGAGCCGAGACTATATTTGAAGTGAAAAAAAGCTACTAATTTAAAAAAAATTGTGGCTTATTATTATTGTTTAAAGCCTTATCTTTGTGACTGTACTCGGAATTTCGACTATCTTACTTATGGTCTCTCTTTTGTACTGTGAAAAATGTGAGGGTGATAGGTGCTTTTTTTTAGACATTGTGTGTTAGTGATTTAAATAAATAATATATGTATAATGATTTATAGGACTACACCCATTAGGCTAAATGATTCCAATTGTCACTCATTTATTAGGATCTAATATAGCTTTCCAAAGTTATGTCTTTTAAATTAGACCCAGTTTATGCATTTAATTTCCTTTTACTTTGTCTTATCTATTAATCTCAGACAGCAAGATTTATGAATATGTATAAACCCATTAAGAATTGGCAGAGAAAAATAATATATTTCATCCAATCTGTTAGCAATATGGCTCCATTATGTTGCGATTCTACAAGTAACTATTTTTGGATTTATTATTATTTCTTACACGAGAAGATTTTGGTCTACATTGCGTTTCTCATTCGCAAATGGACACCTCGACGTTTATATTTTTAAGAAATGTACTGCGTTTGGCTCAAACTTTGGGATTCACGCTCGTTATAAGAAGGCTTAACGCGAATGTTGTCGGGGCGTGATTTATCTACATCTGCTGATGAATCTGGCATGCATTTGTGGTGCAACGTCTCTCACTCGCTTCAACGTGGGGCGTGCGAAAGAGACGAACTGACGTCACAGACGAAATAATTCGGTGGATTCACTTGACATTAGCGACAAGGTTATTAATTTGGATTATTCGAGCGGCGAAATTTTTGTCGGTCTGTGAAAGTGAAAATTATTTGTATACTTGCACGAGTGTTCGTTCGTCCGATAGATTAAAGGCGAGGTGTTTGGTTTTTAAATTGTAACAAGGTACGAAAATTGTTGCTTTGTGAATGTACGTGATAGAAGTGGAAATGGAAAATGTTTTTATTTTGCGACTTTCTCATTGAATCATAGTTTATATATTATGGTCTCGCCTTTAAAGTTTATGTAAATATAAAGTGTACACTTGCGACTAGCGTCTGCTGATCCTTGAATATGTTTTGACGGTTTATTTTTCTTTTGCGCTGAATATTGGAAATTTTCCTTGATTTTTGCCGTGATAGGTAGGTATATCATTTGAGAATGATTATAATTTTCTTCCTTAGCGATATTAATTGTTTCGAATTAAAAGTTATACGTAATTAAAGCTGAGTCTAGCGCGACGCGATCGAGATAGCAGCAAGTTGACCTACTGCGTTGTTACGCCGTGTCATCGAGTTTTATAGGTTATCTTAATTGAAGGGGAAATACAAGCCACGCTCTATGATGTGGAGCAAACTCGTGAATCAATTTTATTTCGTTTGATGTTCTTTTACATTTAATGATTTATTGTGTTTTTGTTTGTTTATTCGTCATTAAATTTACTCCAACTTTGATAGGCATTTTATTCTGGCGTCAGCATCACAAATTTACCTAATTGTAATTCATACATCATTATCTATTGAATAACAATATCAATTATCGTTCACAAATCGTTTTCTAGCTATTGAATAATGTTTGAACTATATAATAATATACATGCACGATTTATTAGTCTATGGTCTCGATAGTAGACATGCCTGCGCGCGCGCTGGTCAAATAAACGTCTCGACTGGTTTGGGCGTAACCTCCTTCCTACCTTGCTACACGCCGGTCAAAACATCGCTCGTACTTTGACACCGATATATTGGTTGGGTGTTTAATATAATATGTAGGTAGGTTCCTTATTCGTATGTTTATTTATAAGCCTTGATGATTGTTTTATTTGTGGACTTGCTCTAACCATCTGAAATCGCCTCTAAGGATTTCACATGATAGATTATACCACGGGCGAAGCCGGGGCGGACTACTTTACTTATTCAGATGCACAATGTTCTATCAACATAAAAGCTATGAGCTTTTACATTGACTATCCCCGTCCATCGTCATGTCTGATCAATCGAATAACACAACACGTGTAACGCGAATTAAAGTTGTGTATCGCGGTAACAATGGTGCGGCAAAAAAATCTGGAAATTTTGCAAGTTTGATTACAGTTCCTAGTACACTGCGGCCTGCGGGGAAGCTTTGTTGTTGTTGTTGCTTGATAGTTAGGTGTGTTTTGTGTACAAGTTGTTGATGGCAATTCTCATTGACCCGTTGTAGTTTAGTGGGACTTTTTTTGTAGATTGAAGATGACCATGATTCTCACATGAGACTCATGATTTAACAAAATCAAATAAACTCTCTTTTTTATATCTATTAGATATAAATATAAAATAACATTTTTTATGGACTCATAGAAATTAAAAATCTCGTCTAAAAGGCCTATTATGCCTCATAACATTATTGTATTTTATTTGTGAACATATATTTTTATCGAAACAAGCTCTTCAGTTCTAATTAAATTCAACGTGCACTATAATATCCAGTTGAAATTAAGATAATCATAGATACAAAGTTGTTATTATTATGGAGATTGGGTATACTTGATGGGATTGAGTCGGAATAAGTTTCGTTGGTCCCTTTTGAAGGACTTCTGTATAGTTTGGTTTGCGATTGCGGTTAGAAGCTTAGATGTATTAAGGAAAACCATCTGTAGGTAGATATATAACTATAGGTATATATAAAACGTTAACTGTATTTTGAAATGTTGCGATTTAATTCACAATTTGTGAACTAAGCTCTAGATACTGTAAATTTCATGAATTTGTACCGTATATCTGTAAATATTGTAGTTATTTTTGGGGTTGTTTTATGGGTTTTATTTATCTTGAGAGGTGCTATCTATGCAATGAGCAGAAAGACTTGCACATTTTAGGCAAATGTATATTAATAATATAATGCTGAATAATTTCTTTGTTTGTGTACCCTTAATCTCAGGAATTACCGGTCCAATTTGAAAAAAAAAAAATCATTAAGTGTTAGTAGATAGTTCATTTATAAAGAAAGTTTAGTAAGAAGACGAAGAAGAAGACTTGAGTAAAAGCGCAGGGAACAGATAGTTGTTTATGTATCTACTATAATATAGATATAGATTGCAACAGGTTATCTTTACATTTGTAACCTTTAAAAAAAGTTATCCAGCTTGGTATAATTTAAATAATTATATTAACTCTTATCAAACAGTCTCAACTAGGTTACAACACAAAACAAATATTTCCGTTGAATTAATAAATAAACATTCCAATAACACTCAGATTAATGTTTGGTAAGCGAAATTAAAAGTGCTAACTGCTGTTCGACTAAATTGCTATGTTTGTTTATATAATCAATTGCATCAATGCAAGTCGAGTACGTAGGTCAGGATACTCATAATAAATAAATAATAATAAACGGTCCTAACCTGCATCAATCGGACCTGACCTAAGCATTTGTTTATTGATGGATATCGAGCGATTACACATATGTAATTCAATTTTAGTGTCGCTAATCGGTTAATGAAAAATGTGGTGTGGAAAATAAATAGTTTTCAGAAGTTGATGACTATATACTATAGACTGTGTTTTTCCATTCTGTAGTTTGTGAATACGATATTCAGGTAGAATGTAGCTTTTTTCTAGTTGAATTAAAATTTTAAGTAGTTTTAGATTCTATTTGCACAAACAAATATATAATAAGACAAATGAAAAAATCAGGAATCAATCGCGTTTTCATTCATATAAAATGAAACAAATGTATCGAACATAGAGATTTCATTAACTTGTAGATAGGAGGATGAAGCATCGAAAATGTATTGACATTTAAAATAATGTGTAGCAGTATTATAAAACAACAAACGCTGCCATTTGCAGGCTATAAATACAAAAGGTGGTGATAAAGTACAATTGAACATTAATTTCGCTTATTCGTATCTACCTACTTTTTATAATTTCTTATTCAATATGCATAATAAAATACTCTTAACTCTGCTTATCGCAAAGAGAGCGCAGATAAAGTGACGTATTAATGAATGCAACTTTGAACATTTGAAATTTACATAAACAACGAATAATAAGCACAATTTGTATATTCATTCGC
>NC_052128.1:2241871-2243186 GCF_012273895.1 Zerene cesonia | reverse complement strand
CTTATCCGGTATCTGTGAGAATCGGCCAACATCTATTTTTCATACCCCTAAATGATAAGAGTAAGGCAGAACAGCGTTCGCCGGTTGCAGCTAGTAACATTCTAAATATATAACGTTAGAATGATAAATCAAATCAAAATGATATTAATAAGTGAAAAACACGTCCGGTAACATTTTCCCCCTAAAACGCGAGTCAAATTTACTTGTACGGCCAAATATACGTAATAGTATTAAGTGTAACTTGTAAACAATGAGTGTAATGTATGTATTATGTATACAATACAGACCTGTAAGGAGATTGACTTAATCTCATTATATTTCGCAATAACATAGTTACCGACAAGTGTATTGATGTAATTGAAAACAATAACCTATTTAAAACCTCACAATACTTGTTAAATAAAATATTTATGTCTAATTATACTAGCTATTGGCTTATCATTTTAATTTTATCTGTTTACATTTTGTACTCTATGATATATTAATATAAAAAACGATTCCGGATACTATGATTCGGGTAAAACTACGCAAGTTGTCATTACGATACTTGCAATATGGTTCAAATTGATGATAATATATTTCGTAATAACACGCAATAACGAAACAAGCCTCTAATTTTATTAACCATCTGTGTTAGATGCCACAGCGTAGTGTAGCGTGAAACTAATACACTTGCTATTTAAATTTCATGCCTAATCGTAAAATATCCTGAATAGATTCCATAGAAACATCGTAAACTTAAACTTGTTGAGTTTATAACCGTATAATTAGAACTGTATAAATCATTGCAATTTCCTCATTAAAAGCAGACGCGCCTTGTGCTAAGTGATTTTGAATCTTATTGCCGTAGATAAAGGGATTAATGTTAAAACGGTCATGTGTTAGTCCATTGATATTGGAATTAGACCTCTACTTGTCGCTTATTACTGCTAAATGGATGTGCAAACATTTGGTTTAAATTGTATATATTATGTTGTGGAATTATTCATGGGCATAGGCATTTCACTGTAAATTTTAAATATATCCACCTACGAATGATTCCTTATATATATTTATTCTTCTTCTCTCTCAGCCTGGTTTAAACCAAAGTTGAGTATCCTCTTTTTTATGTGCACGCATTGTTTAGATATAGTAGAGCATAAATCATTTGTTACTGATTAGGAGGCGTAGGATTTGGAAGATATTTTCTACATAACAATCTACTAAATACATATTAATCTCATTATTTTTGATAAAGCATAGTTTTATTGTGGGAGTCGAGCACGCTTCGGCACGAATTGGGCCAGCTCGCACCGGGGAAGTACCACACCCCCAC
>NC_052128.1:2236847-2241771 GCF_012273895.1 Zerene cesonia | reverse complement strand
ATATGCATAATTATAAAATGTTGATAACGTTTAATGAAATTATTAATGCTCAAACTTTGATTGAATGCAAGACATTTAAGGATATGGAGTGGAGATGCTATATGACTTCAGAGGTGGGTATATCTTACGGGGTTATTCGAGATATCGACTTAGATGTTAGTGATGAAGATATTTTGAATAATCTGAGATGTGAACTTGAGATAGTTTCAATTAAAAGACTGAATAAAAGAAATTCCGAAGGGACAGCCCAATGGGTTAGATGCGAAGCACTTCGGCTGGGTTTCAAAGGAAATACTATACCAACTCATGTTTTCCTTTATGGCCTAGGCGTTAAAGTGGACCCCTATATTTTCCCCGTGACACAATGTTCTCGTTGCTGGAAATACGGTCATAGCCGGTTTCAATGCTCGTCGACTAGGGTGATTTGTCCGAAGTGTTCTCGTAACCATGAAAATTGTGAGGCCACCGTTTTTAGATGTGTGAACTGTACCGGTAATCATATGGCTTTGCAGAAGGTATGCCCAGTCTTTCAGAAAGAGAGGAGAATCCGGGAGCTGATGTCGGAGTTTAATTGCACATTCAGGAAAGCACTTTCAATATACGTCCCACCCTCACCTGTTGCTGGAAATAATACAGATCCCGAACAACAACAGATCCATTTAGATGAATTTCCCTGTCTCCCCACCCAAACAGAAAAGGATCCACCAGTAGAAGAAGAAGCACATAGTCCAAAAGAACTCATGTCTCATTTATTTACTAAACCGAAAAAAAGAAGCTTATTAAAGAAAAAGCAGTATCGTCCGCCTTCTCCTTTTACGGCTCCGGAACCAACGCAGGTGGAGATGAATTGGAGTGAGGAATCAGATAAAAATGAAGAACAAGAGAGAGATCAGGAAAATGTCAGGGAATCACGTGAGAACAGTAAGAAAGACTTAGGTTTTATTCGGTTACTTACTAATTTGTATAAAATTGTTATATGTAAGGATTCTATAGAGATCAAGATGCAACGGGCTGTTATAATGTATACTGAATGGGTGTTGCATAAAGTGATGAGTGGGATTTCGGCAAAGTCCACGTTTAAGTCATTTTGTGATGATGGATAGTCACACCATTAATGTTAATATAGCCATCATGCAATGGAATTGTCAAAGTGTGAGGCCTAAAGCTATATCGTTAGAATCTTTTTTAATACAAGAAAAAATTCATATAGCTGCCTTAAGCGAAACTTGGTTAGTGCCCGATTCAATGTTTAAAATTAGTAATTACGTTATTCACAGACTGGACAGAGTAGACGCATATGGCGGTGTGGCTATTCTTTCACATAAGTCTATTAAAAGTTTTAAGTGTAATTCACGTTGTTCAAATTCAGGAATTGAATTATTACATATAAAGATTGTAAATTGTCAACATATTGAGAATGTCATATCGGTGTATTGTCCTGCTGGTGTATTAACAACACAAAACGACTGGGATTATGTTTTTTCTCTAACAAATAGTAAATCTCTAATTTTAGGAGATTTTAACGCGCATCATTCTTCTTGGTCCAACAAAATTGATCGTAGAGGTACGCTTATTTTTGATTCTATGTTAGAGCATAATTTTGCCTGTTTAAATAATGGAGAGGCAACAAGAGTACGGTATGTAAATGGATTGTTGCAGCAGTCATCGCCAGATGTCTCATTTGTTTCTTCCGATTTAGCTACTTATTTTTCCTGGAAAGTAAGTAAGGAGTCTCTTGGCAGCGATCACCTCATTATTAAGCTAACTTCTCCTATACGAATAGTTGCTAGCCAGCTATTGCGGAAAAAACGTAACTTTAAAAATGGTAACTGGAAGTCGTATGCTTTATTTATAGAAAAAGCTTTTAATAATTATAATTGTCCGGAAAATATACAAGAGTTATATAATTTTTTTGAATTTACGTTAAAATCTGCAGCCGAAAGATTTATTCCTTACATTAAATTTCCAGATTATCCTTGTAATAAGTTTATTCCTAAACATTATTGGCATCCTACCTTGTCTAAAGCAGTAGCTGAACGCCGCTTAGCTTTGGCCAATCTTAGGCGTAATCCCAGTGCAGAAAATTTAGATGTATTACATGAAAAGATTCGTAACGCTCAAAGGCTTATAAGGGTGGCCAAAAGTGAAGCGTGGCAGAAGTTTTGTTCATCGGTTGATGAAACAACTTCATCTTCAAATATGTGGCAGCAAATGCGTTGGATCAAAGGTCATGCTTCGAATTTTGACAACAACTATCCGGATAAAAAGAAGGTTATGGATTTACTCAATTGCTTAACACCCGATTACGCGTTACCCCCCCAACCGAGGTTTTATTCCGTAAACAGTAATTTAGAATCTGATATCACACTACAGGAGTTAGAAAATTCAATCAAAAGTTCAGACACTTCTCCTGGATGCGACGATATAAGTTTTTCTATGATTAAAAATCTACCTGATTCTGGAAAGATCCTTTTGATAAAATTGTATAATTTGATTTTTACCGACGGTGTCATTCCATTACAATGGCGTCAGGTCAAGATTATTCCCATACCCAAACCTAATAGAGATTCGAATACTACCATGTCCTTGAGACCTATCTCTCTTTTATCTTGTGTTTGTAAAATTTTTCATACTATTTTAAAGAAACGGTTGGAGTGGTATTTAGAACACGAGTCATTGCTGCCGCAAAATATGGTAGGCTTTCGTAGGGGGCAGACGTGCTTGAGCAGTCTCACTCGGTTAGTATCTCAAATCCAAATTGGTTTTTCTAAAAATATTGTTACTGCAGCTTGCTTTATAGACATAGATAATGCCTATAATAATGTAGATGTCACAAGTTTATTAAACATTTTAGATTCATTAGGCGTCGGAGCAAGAATATGTTGTTATTTATGGGTATACTTGAAGGAAAGGCGGTTAAATATTGGTGTTGACGGTTGTGATATTGCGAGATCTACTTGCCGCGGCTTAGCCCAAGGTGATCCTTTATCACCCCTTTTATTTAATGTGGCAACAGTTAATATATGTAAAAATATTCAAAATGTTTACATTTCTCAATATGCTGATGATATAGTTTTATATATATCGAATAAAAGTTTAAGTATTGCAGTAAGTACATTAAAATTTGCATATCAAGAACTAAATTGTATGTTAACTAAATTGGGACTTTCAATATCTTCGGCCAAGACTAAAGTTTGTGTTTTTAAAAAGGGGGGATTTAGGGGTAATTTAGATTTTGATGTCGACGGTCAATCCTTATCAATTGTACATGAATTTAAATACTTAGGCTTGTGGTTGGATAGTCGTTTAAGATGGAGTAAACATATAGAGGAAACTATTAAAAAGGTATGTAAGTTAATCAATCTGCTTAAAGTATTGGCTGGTACTGGGTGGGGACTCCATCAAAGACATTTGAGACGCTTATATATTTCCTTGATAAGAAGTAGATTGGATTATGCGAGTTTTTTATATGACAATAGTTCTAAATCCAATCTAATTAAACTTGATAGAATTCAAAATCAAGCTTTGCGCGTGATAGGTGGATATATTCGCAGCACCCCTATCCACGTTATGGAATGTGAGTTAAGTCTTCCACCACTCCAAATTCGGCGGAAATACCTAGCAGGAAAATTCTGGCTCAAATGTAATTCCATCCTCAACAGCAAGGACGTGGAGGTCATTAGAGAGTTAACAACTCATAGTAATGCCAGGTATTGGAGAGGTAAAAGACTTCCTCAGCTTGTTTATACGCATGCATATTTGAATTCATTGCCTATGCACAGTACCACTTTACCGGAGATGTTTGCTTTGAAAACCTGGGTTAGCAGCATATACCTTCACAACATAATTTCTACTTCGATTCCCTCCATAGACTACCCAAAGCGGATGTTTAGTAGCCACGACCTGAATTCTATTTGTACCCGTTTTATTGATGATGAATACAAAAATTATTATAAACTGTATACCGATGGCTCTAAAGATAGCATTGGGGGTGGTGCAGCCTTTCTAGACCCTTTAGTGGGATGTTGTACTAGGATTAAGATTGATTCAAAAATTTCCATAATGCACATTGAATTGATTGCAATAGCGGAAGCATTATCATATATTGGGTCTATTGCTTTCCAGAAATTTGTTATTTTGACGGATTCAAAAAGCTCCTTGCAACATTTGGCTCGTTGTACCTCTCAGGGGAAAGGTATACCGATAGCCTACCAGATTTTGGAATCAATCTTCCGTCTAATATCCCAAAATAAGAGTGTGGTACTACAGTGGATTCCCTCTCATATCCATCTAAGTGGAAACGATGAGGTTGATCGTCTTGCCAAAGAGGCAGCATACGAGGGGATTTCTTCAGATATTTCGCCTCTTTATTCAGATTATTTCAGTTTTGTTAAATTAAAGTGTAGGGAAGATTGGCAGGAGTATTTTGATGAGAGGTCCCGTGCGAAGGGAATTTGGTACAAAACTATCCAACCACAAGTTAGCGATCAACCTTGGATTGATAATGTGCCGCTTAGTAGGAATGTTCTTAAAACTATATTAAGACTTCGTTCTGGACACATTGCATCAAATAGTTTCGCATTCTTGATGAAAATAGTCAATTCACCAAACTGCAACGAGTGTGGAAGCATTGAGGATGTGTTGTATGTTATGATGGAATGTGTGCGGAACCAAGACCTTAGAAGAAGGTTGTTCAGATGCAATACATGTAATGTCGGGGTCGTGAACAGCATCCTCGCTTTCCCGTTATCGGAGGAAGCCCGGATGCTGGTCAAAATCGCTGAAGAAGGCTTAAGAAGAATGTAAAATTGTTTTATTTTATTGTTTGTGTGTAGATTTTTGTGATTTGTTTGTTATAGGGCGATGTTATCGCTGAGCGATAAAGCCCTTCAATTAAATAAAAAAAAAAAAAAAAAAAAAAAAA
>NC_052128.1:2224270-2236747 GCF_012273895.1 Zerene cesonia | reverse complement strand
CCACTCACTCTCCTTACCACCTTCCGCGACCGTGAGACCACATTCCACCCCTCCTCAGAAGTATCACTCCCCTCGACCGCCCTAGTCCGCTTCCTATTTTGTTCCATCTCAATACATTCCACACTTTCCTGCATTGTATTTCTCGTATTCGATCTTGCTATCTCATCGATTAACGCTGTAGATTCGTCGTTATTGGTACTACCGTAAGGTTCATTATCCATTCTACGCGGACTCGGCGTAAGCCAGTCGAGCCCGCGCTAACTGATAAGAAATTGTTTTAATGCAGAATAAATAACAAACGCGGCCTATTCACTAGCAGTACAACAGGCAACTGAATTGTTTTTGATGTAATTTATTTCGGCGGTATCAGAGACGTAGAGGGCGCAGCGTTTCAGAACTGGGAAGTAAATTAGTTATAATAAATGCATGCGCTAAGTTTTAATTGTCACAAGTCAATATACATCCCAGCCTATTAATGGCAAGTGATACTTCGCCCACAAGCTTCCTCAATAATGAAACGGTACCAAAAAAAAAAAATCAGTGACAACATCTGGAGATTGAATGACATACTAGACCAACAAGAAATGGTACAGCTAGAGAATCCTTATTACTATTTGAATACAGATTGTACAGGAGTGCGGTAGTTTCCTCGATGCGTGACCCCAATCCGTGCACAAGCAAGTCCAGCTCTCATTAACTATTCGTCTAACATCTTACCCGACGGCGCCGTTCAGAGCGGTGACCAGGCCGGGCCTCTCATAACACATATGCATGCCAGCTGCCTCTCCACCCACTTTATTAACAATGAACGAAATTGTTGCAAATTATTCCGACACACAAACAAAACAACTGTTTTTCAATAGACACTTCACTGATCACAAAATGTACTAATCGACGCCACTTACGAACATTTTCTTGGTTACGTTCAATACGCAATCCACTCTGTTGTGAAATAAACAAATTAGACACGGGAAATGTGGAGGCAATCATATCGGTATTTCATTGTTAATTCACGACATGGCCACGCTTGATCGTAACTGGGTGCTGGGTGCGCGGAGTTATCTTTTAAATTCATCTCGCTCCGTCCAAGTTTTCCCAAACCGTAAAATAATGGATTAATTACGCGATGGAAGCTTCATAATTTTATTATTAAAGTTCTCGATCGGGAGAAAACGTCTGTATATTTTGAACCATCTTTCCCATTATATTGACTTAGAAAAGTTCGTGAAAGGAAAAGTGATTTCGCGCAAACAAGACGTGAGAGAGACATTATACTCGCGGCGGTTTGATATATATCGCGAGCAAATATTCTGTCATCGTATTCACACATATTAAGAGGAATCCACGCATATACGATACGCTAGAGCAACCAATACTGTACAAGTTATTAAATGAACAGATTGTATAGTAATCTCATATCTATCTAGCCGTTATTCGAAACAGAATATTATAATTGTATGTAATAAATAGACTTACAGAGGCTCATAAACAATCGTCAATTTTATACATATAACAAGTGTAATCAAAGAGCTTTTGTTCTAAGTTGTATATTGTTGTGGTATTTTAATCTAGAAAAATATTAAATTTGTTCGCAGGGCAATCTATAAAATTAATGTTTTCCCTAATCCCTTAAATAAAGTTGAAGAAGAACATTTCATTTTCCTTTCGCTTGAAATTCTTAATCTGCTCTTTTTTTCTTATAACATTAAGAATTTAAGTTTACCTGATTGTTACAAAATTTATCTATTCCACAGATTTGATATAAACAGAAAACATACAGTGTTAAGTTTCACGGCGACACAGCGATGTATTGTCATAAACATATCACAATCGAGCCATACGGGTGTAAGGTTATTTGTGATAACTTCGTTACACCTTTCGAAATCGAAAATTAAGGTTTTATTAAATAAATGTACGAAACGCATGAATAACATATATTTTTCTTAAGTGCTGAAGTCCTAGCAAATATTGAAAAGGACTACGGATTATTCGAGATTTCTCTTGAAACACTTTCAATCCTATAAATTGGCAAACGTGATTAAGTTCACCAGGTAGGGTTTCTCATTTAACGGCAGCTAACGCAGCTTTAATATATGGCATTTTAATTGACTTTAGTCAATAAATATGCTTTACATTATTTCGTAAGCAGATAGACTCATTTATTTACCTATAGGGACACATGACGATTATTCGTGCTGTTTCTGTATCAGAAATATTGTTTATAAACAATACAAAAACTTATTAAGAGAATTATTAAGACGCGTAGAAAATAAGAATTAATGAATAACATTAACAACATCTAATGTCCATTAATCCTTACATGTCCCGTGTGTGTGAATGTATGAGTAAATGCACGACATCCGCGAAAGTCTAAAACGTAACATTTGTCAAGGTTATATTTCCGCGGGTTTTCTGTGCGAGCCAAAATCTTGTCTGGCCGACATTCTGGTCCACATTAACCTACTTCCACGAGGTCGGAATCACCGCGCCGCGTCAATCGAGTGTTTTCGATAATTACTTGCTCGTTAGTTCAGGGACTAAATTGATAGCTTTTATGATTATATATTTTTTGTTAATAGTAAGCTATAAGCTTTACATATCTACTCAATGCACGGCCACGGCGTGTGATTGTCAGTTGTCAAACATAATTTCTTATGATGACTTTGTTTATTATTTACGGGTAATTGAATGCATCATCTATATGAGTTGTAATACTTTCTTAGTTAACATTGTACTAAAGCGGCTTACTGATATTATATATTATAATAAATAGAGCTTAAAGCCTTCTAATTGTGTCTATAATAAAATCCCTCGGACCCACGGACACGTATTGATAGATAAGGTTTCTAAAAAGTTTAGCAAATTAGTTCCGTCACCGATCAATAATAACATATGTTGAGGACATTATAATCACAAGATATAATAAATAAATTATCGACTATAGCAACTCCTGCACGTGGGAATGTGCCTCCTAGCTACCGATTTGTGTTATCTTATAACAGCATTATTCATTAAAGCGCGAAATAAAAACGTTAAAAAGTAGATAAATTATTATAATAATGGAGTTATGAAAAACAAGCGCTATCATAACCTCATCGTATTACCGATTACGTAATCTTGAAGGCGCTCATTTACATTTCTTTGTTATAAAAACTTCCAAGCCTCATTAAATGGAAGATTAATTTACAGATGTCTATATTATAATTTTACCGCTTCGAACAAACAGTATGAATGTGAAATTGTTTGTGCTTACGCTTACAAAACACGCAAATGTCTACTGAACAGATTTAGATGAAATTTCGAACACAGGTAGTTTAATCCTGGAACTGTATGAATGGTTTTTTTTAACGTGCATAGAAGCAGCATATTTGATAAAGAAAAACTTTATCGTATTTACCGAAACTTTTGTAGGGTCATTTATTTATCCCAATTGTAATTGTTTAAATCAACTGGTTATTTAGTTGAAATGGCTTTAATATTCTTCTATATTATCGTATTTTTCTATCATATTTCTAAAAGGTGTAAAAAATAACAAAAATTTTTTACTTCTTTTTACTGATACGTACTCACGTTTTATTCAAAGCGTCACGTGATAATTATAAAATTATACTTAACTAACATAAATATTTTCATTGTTTAGCAAATAGTTTATAATCTGTATCCCATAGATAATCTTTAGTTAAGACCTTAGACTAAAGCAGTAAGAACTTTTGGAGTATACATCTTTGATAAATATATACATTAAAATTAAACCTCTTTCTATATACCTTTCATAGTTGTAAATTAAATACATACCTACATTAGAGCCCATAATATCGATTAAAAATAATTTCGCAAATAACGTCGAGGCCCTTCACACGTAGAGGGTGCGCAAATTTTCGACGCCTACGCCTCGTTTAAAACAAAAGCTATGTATGGCGCACTATACAGGGTGCGTAAGAGGGAAATTTGATTTTTGCGTAATGAACCGTTGAAAGCTTTTAAGCGATTAGAAATCTATATAATGCAAGGTCATTATGAATCTGAAAATAATCTATCACGTGCGATCGAGTGTACAGTAGGTAGTCCCGTGTAGGCTAACGACTTTTGTATTAAAAAACGTAACTTTATTAAGTAAACTTTAGTAAGTATTCAACGCAGTGTAATATTTAAGCGCCGGGATTACCCAAACAATAGAGGCCAATGTTTTTTCCTCAATTATTTTATGTGCATCTCATTATTATCATTTTGATTAAATTATTCAACTTATTGTATACTTAATGGCATGCCTCAGTGTTATTCATTGCTGTTTACTATTAGAAACGCACTACAATCTATTAATATAATCCCAAACGAAATGCGGTGGGTAAACAAATATTGTCATAATCCCAGTTTCAGCGATCAAGCGCGTCACGCATGAGTCAACATCATGGACACCGTATCCGTCCGCGGGTCTTACAAAAAAATTACGCCACAGCGCACTATTTCATCCAAAGATCCAACACTGCAATCCAAATCGCCACAGATTTCACTGCGACGGCGCCTCGGTCGCGTTGACAACATGCGCGCATTCCGAGTCGCGTCACGTTCGCCCGCGTCCGTGCGAAATCCCGCCAAAAGTGAGTGTTTGGACAAAGTGAGCGCTCCGGGTGCAGACGTCCGTGCGCTATGCGATGTCGTGCGCGACTGTGGCGGCGCGGCCTGCGGGGAGGAACGCGGGTGCGACGTACGCCGCTCGCAGGTTATCGCCGACTACAGATAATGATGTCAAAAGTGGATCAGACTAATGTTCTCTATTATGTTGTAAACGTTCCGAATAACGCGATGTTGCAGCGTCAGTCCCTGATTCCCTTGCTCTTTGTAACCGATCCCTCGTTTAGAACGATGATAAACATTGTTATTAATCTATTCAATTACCTCACCGATTCCATCGATTTGATTGTCACTTTTTACGTGAGATCCGCCACTCATTTTCATTAATTTATTCTCTACGCTACAAAGTAACTTTCGAGATTATTTCAATTGAAAGTTCTCCGGTTGTAAAAACGGATAGCGACCCAAAAAGCTGGAGCTTTAACGCAATATCAACAAAGGTAACTTTTAAAGCATCTCTAATCGAAATAAGTTGGCGCCCATCTTCCGACATCAACCACAATTTTATTGTCCCGTGTCCCGCTTTACGACAAACAAAAACTCACCTTAACTCAGTATCCCACGGCAATAAATCGCTTTGTCGAAAATGAATTCACTCTAAGTCGGATCGAAATTTGTTGATATTTCGTCGACCTTCCAAATGTGCACCGTATCATAAAAGCACTGAAGTTTTTAAACCTCTGCACATTTAAGAGTAGATGGTACGTTTCGTGTTCTTGTACATTTGCCTAATACGGAGCGTCAAAGTTTGTTCTTATGACTCAGAGAACAGGGTTCAGTTTGGCGTGGCGTGGTGCTGTCCGTTTATATTTCCTTTTAGCGAGGTTTTGTGTGGTTGTATATTTTGGTCGGATTAAGAAACGGGCTTCGTTTGATGAATGTATCAGTTCGCGTAGGTTTTGCGGCGAATGTCGTGAAAGAGCCGTGACGCTGAAGAGTGGGAAAGTATGTTTTTTCCGCTTATTGAGTCTGAGCACAAACAGCCATTGAGCCAGCACGGTGACTCGTTCTGTTAATGAACGCCGAAACGTAAAATTCGCATTTATTACTTTAATCTTTAGGAAACTCGCCATTGAAATAGACTCTAACATCAATTAGCATTATGCGCTCTCGAGTTAAACTGTTATATTGCTTTAGTTATTAGTCATGTAGCGTCTGCAAATTAAATTCTCTGATAATTTCGCAATTAAACTTCAGGCCAATATAGGGTACAATGTATTGAGATTTACACCCTTTATAGAGTAGGTAAGTTATAACACAGACAATTATTTCAAAATTGTCATTCATAACAACAAATTTTAATACGTACGTATTATCAAAAGTGGATAAACTGTAACTTATTATGTTGATGCAGAACACAACATAAGCCAAACCCAAAAATAATTTTACTCTTCATGCAAATATTATACGAATCAAATATCTTTAACCTACTCGCCTCGCGCTTCATAGAGTTAACTTTATCCTAACACGTTTCCACTGCGGCGTGTGCAAAAATTCGTCATACATTTTTTACATGACCACCAACCAGCTTATAGCGCAATTTTACCATCCAAAGTACCAGAATACACTGTACCACCCAAGACATCTAGAAAAATACGCACATACAAACTCTCGAAAAACATCACCCTGCAGTCGAATAAAAAAACAGTACAGAACAGTGCAGAAACTGCCTAGACACTAGTAGATACCTATTGCCTCTCAGCTAAGGACGAATACTTAACCCATTCACCATCAATGAACGTCCACGTTAATACGTAGTGACCCAAATTTCAACGTCGCGGTCACATCGGAAATAGGCGTATAATCCCGTGAGGGACACGCAGGGCCGACGGCATCAAGGGGGGACCACTCGACTCTCAACCCGAGAGGGGATTTACGTGATAATTCATTGGCCTTATTGATTTAACTGCAACACCACTCGTGACCGTCTGGACGTGGTGTCATATGTTGCGAGAGATACATGCTTCCCCTCACCAATTAATATATAATGTGTGATACCTATAATGTACAGAATGTGAAATCTTATAATTAATAAGGTCAAGAACTTTAAATTTTAGAAATTTCTACGGCAATGTTTTTAAATGGATACAAACATATTACTTCCTATTGAATCACTCTCTCTATCTATTAAAAAGCCCCAAACAATATCTGTTGCGTATTGTTTAAGATCTAGGCATACAGACACACAGACGGCGAAAAACGAGTTTGCTTTATATTATGAGGTGATATATATTAAGCGAGTAAATGATTATAATCATATTAAATTTTTTCTTCACAAATACAAACGACATCATAAAAACTTTCTACTCGAAATATTCTAAGGATAAACAAAACTTTAACACGCCACCTTTACTAACAATTAGTAGGAAACGTAAAACACAAATCGGTCTCAACCCTAACATTCTTAGCAGCTAACTCCAACCCTTGCTCGCAGGCAGGTGCGACGCAAGCTGCTGGGTCGCCACTCACAATTCATCGTGGGATTCTGAACTAACAAAAGATTTTCGACGATAACTGTAAACATACGATTCCCCTGCATTTATATTTTATAGCGACTAGACAGAAGAATTCCTATCGCTTGTTCAATAGATGAAGTCACATTTGCATACAACATGAAACTACTTGGGAGATTTCTCATCACGAAAAACATAATAGAATTCAATTAAACCTTAAGTAAACTACAGTTTGACTTACATTGTAGATATTATTCAAATATTCTTCTTACGTTTTACGATTAATAACAAACTACATAACAAAAAGATCCTCCATCCTCCATCCTATTTTTTGGTATAATTCATTGCTCATACATAGAGCATTAATAAATTATTAAACGTAAACATTTATGATTTAAATATCGAACATCTTGCGAATCCTCCAACCCCTTGAAAGCGTCACGTAACAAGCAACAATGGCCCGCAGCAATCAGTGGATGTCCCATTTCGAAACTTCTGTTACTAGGCCACCATCCCCTGCACTCGCTCTACAAGCAGTGTATTGAAGTTAATATTTATTAATTACATTCGGCTGTAAAAGTAATCCCATTTCGCCGCAACCTCGGCAGACGATATCCTGGTTAAATATGCATACAACGGACTAGCTTTGGGGATTCGCGCATTCGAAGAAGTCGAGCCACGTACGTAATTATACATTGTCGGTTAATGTTTCTGCTTACGTATTGACGTTTTTTATTGTAGGCAAAGCGATGGTTGTTCGTTAGCTGGTATATTGGTATATGCATTGTATATAACGACGAATAGTTTATTTTATAGTCATAAATGTTTCTAAGTTCACTTAATAGTTTCAGTAATGCTAACGAATAGAAGTTGTGTGTAATCGCATTTATTTTGATTGTTTTATTGCCTGATCATTTTATCAAATCATACGTTGGGTTATAGTTAAATTATTTGGATGGGATATCTTGAAATGTAGAGAAAAAATAAACATCGAGTACATTGTGTTATATCCATTTTCAACATTGAAACACTAAAAAATCATCTTGTGAAGTCACGTCTACCGTAAATTAAAATATTTTAAAGCTAATAAGAACACACACAAATTGATAAAGTGATTACATAAAACATTTACCGCGCCTCTCGTCGAGAGCCTGCTAACTTCACTCGCACGATCTCCATCTCTTCAGACGATAATCTTATTTGTGCGCTAGACTTTGCCATTAAAAACTAATTACCCTCATTACAGAATTAAGAAAGTACCAATTACTTTGGTAATATGATCGTGTGAACTTGAATTTAATATATCTTTACTTTCGACTACACTATCATCGTGACTTGTAAGATAAATTATAACACATATTATACGAGTGCGTGTAATTCTCTGAGTTCGTAAAATTCTGTGAAAAAATAAATATAGTTTTAAATATTAATATTAATTTTAAATAACATGAAACAAAAAAGCATACCAATTACTAGGGCAACATATAACTACAGAATATTCTACGTCATTTAAAAATAATGCTAAGCGCAATTCGATCGGAACGGTACACTTAAACCCATGAACCAATTTGCACTAATAGTTATTAGAACGGTAGCTAGTCTTATTGAATAAAATACATTTCGAGGAATACGCATTTAAAGTCGCAATCTAGGAAATTGATTTTTTTTTAATACTTGGCGTTGAAAGCGGAAACTAGGCCTTTAACTTCATTCCCACGAAACTAATCAGTGATTTTTGTTATGAGTCAAACATTAATTCATTCAAACATCGCCTCTTGTTTTTAAAATACAAGCAATTTAATGTTCTATCATATTATACATAGTCAAAAACGAACCAGAGAATAAAGCAACAATAAAAGCATTTCCACCTCTGCGAGGCAAAATCAAAAACAATTTCCAATCAACGTTTTCAATCGGATCAACACAGTCATCGACTTTTGAAGTTTGAGACGTGAACTAGCGACATAAAACAATGTTATGCCTCTCTCCTTAATCTTATCAGGCCGTTGATTACTTCAAGCGAAAAGCCAACTTCGCTGTAATTCGCAAAATACTGGGGTCTTATCTAAATTATGTGTCGACTGGTGAGTGTGAGGTGTCGAAAGGTCTTCCTAGAACTAATGTAACGCCGACATGATGTATGCTTTTAGATTTAAAAGCGACTCCTATATTTATATTGTCGCCGTATTGCAATATGATATTTTGCATCGATATATTTTTTTGTTTAGATTACTTTTAGAGAAGATAATAATATAACATGAATCTGAATTCATAATTCTTTTTAGAAATCACTCTACTTGTATAATGGTAGTTTTAACTATTTCATTACAAACTGGTAAACCTGAAAATATTTGAAATAATACTTAAACATAACACACAACAACCTTTAAAAGCCTTTATCGACCAAATGGGCTAAACTTGTTAACATTATTTACAAACATTTTTTAGCAACGAAATAAGTTCGCCCGTTGTTCGATAATGCTTCAGCATTTATATTCATGAATTCACAAATTTGTGAAATCATAAATATTTCACCACTTGAATATCTCAAATTATTAACAGTACCTATATCTGAAAATAGTCCGACGATAAAGCTGAAAATAATCCGATAACTCAACTGTAATAACACTCAATTACAAATGATTTAAATATAAACCAAACTACGACAAACAAACCAGATATCTGAATTCATTCGAACAGCGAGCGTCGACACCGCGAAATCAGCTTTTGGAGGGACATTAAATATTTTCAGTTATGAGTCGAAAAAGTCACAAAAGCATCGCATTTCCATCCGAGGAGTCGTGTTATATGTAGGTTTATATAGCATATAGGTGAGCGAGCAACAAAGACATACGAACCGAGCCTGCATTTATTGAAAGTGGGGGAGAACGGGGACAAGGGGGAACCGCTTGGGACGGCTCCGTAACTGATGCACGTTAGAATTTGGCGTCACTTTTGTTTTGTGAAGAAATTCGAAAGGATTTTAGGGAGTGAAAATACATTTGCTTTAACATAAATATGTTATGACGGACTATTGAATTCGTGAAATGCTAAGTCTATCCGCTGTAAAGTAGGGAGCTTTCTAGCATTTTATTTTATACACACCACTACTGTATGTGCGAATGCAATGTATACCTAACTTAACGTCGCTATATGTAATCGCGTAGGGATGTTGAATTTAAATTTTGGTACAGAGATTATTGATCACTACTATAAAAAATCAACTTAACTTGTAGTAGGCATATGTAGATACATTCCGTAAGAATGAATGTCTTAAAACACCATAAAAATGAAGAAAAACCATACCATTTATGGTATATTGTATATAACCCTGAGGCCCGAAGCTCGCGTCACCCCTAAGCGCTGCAGCCACGGATTATTACCGCAAATATGACAAAAAAGGACTTGTTGCTTTATCACTGCCACATTTTTACTGGCGCCAATTTAACATATTATGATGTCGCTCGCCCTTTTGTGTTTAGATCGTGAATGACGATAAAACAGAGTCTCCGAGTGTCGTAAGGTATTTTTTTTAACTTACAAGTCTACCGTCATTTTGAAGATTCGTTGTGAATTTCGTCAATTCGTATATAGAAAAAATAAGTTCTAAACTCAGTCATGTTTTCCTATCCCTACCCACGACTAATATATTCAAAAACAAGTCATGATTAATGAGACATAAAACCAAACGTAAAACTAATCCAATCGAAGCTCATCTCTCTCTTATATAAACAGTAAAAAAAAAGTGCAAACATCCATTGCAGCGCAACGATCTCCTAGTGCCACGTACGAAATATCAACGAGGTCCGCACCGTCGAGCCGGCAATATTTCATATTGTTTGTCTCGCCGGCGAAATAGGCTTTTGTTCTGAATAATTTACAATTTGGACGCGGTTATTAATCGTGCAATGATATAATGTGTCCGCGTATCGCTGTATATCACGGGCCGCGGCGCGACTAACAACATATAAAGGCGCGTAAATAAATGCCAACGTACCAATGGCGGTGCTCAAACTGATGTAAATTTTAAAAGCGGATTTAAATCAAATCCTCATAAACTTATGAGAGTATTGCTTGATTGTTATTATTTCGCGAACGTGGCTCATATAAAGCAGTATAAATATACGTATTAAAAATTCTTCCCATGTGAAATGTTAATTCAATAGCACTCCATAATATTCGGTTAACAAATGACATATTAACAACTAAACGAGACAGTTTAGTGGGTACTTGGCAAGTGAAGTGAATATAAGAGGCCATTATGTGATCATTAAATGATTATTTTGCAGTTACTGCAATCGTGTAATGATAGAATTAGTGCATAAAATGTATGCAATGTTATTAGCATACAAACTTTAATGTTCCAGAAATTAATGATATACAAAAACGCAAATATATTTAATATATTATTGACACCAACCATTTCAAACAAATACGTAATGTTTGACAAGACAAAACATTTAAATCCGTGTTTCCACTTCCGCCGGTTTTGAGAGAGTTTATCGAAAAGAAAGTTCAAACATTCCTTAACGATTAATTAGGAAATTATTATTGTTTATTTGTATTTTTATACACAGTATTGTCCTTACACTATTGATTTTTTAACAATACTGTAATAATTAGTACCTACCTAACAAAAGATTCAATCTCGAAATCTCAGACAGCACAAAATATGCATTTCACGTCTAAATATTTCGCGTTGCCTTCACAGATTGCTCGGCGACTGGGCCGAGTACATTCCTCAGCGTCCATTACTTGTCTGAGAGCTGCAAGCCTCCCAGATTAATCAAAGAGCAAATAGGTGTGCGAGATGACGTCTAGGCACTGCCCACCGCCTACCTGTTGATTATTGGGTTACTTAGCGCCTAGCCCGCTCGGCTACACGGCCGTTATTTTGTGACTTTATTGGACTAACTTTTGCCCGCGTTAAATTCGGAGAAGTTTAATGGATGTTATTTCACATAATATAAATCTGCTTTTTTACTCTATCTATTAAAAAAGAGCCCATCAAAATTTGCTGCGTAATTGTAAAGATCTAAGCATACAGACACACACACAGACGGCGGAAAGCGACTTTGTATTATACTATATAGTGATAAAATATGACAAAAATATATATACATACATATACTTAGTCTGGCCATAAATACTGTTACACTTAATTATAAAAAAATATTACATTTGAATTTCGAATCTGTCATTTTTATACGATTGTTCATTGTGTTTTCTCATTTTGGCGCCAATACATTGTAAAATATTTTGCGATATTAAAATGGTGTGGGGTGATAAAGAGAACCGAATCATATAACCGAATCGTGATAGCATTACACAAAGTAGGTATGGAGCCAAATGCAATTTTTAAAACTCTCCATACACTTGGTATTAGTAAAAT